>NW_017670374.1:609622-688763 GCF_001879085.1 Nicotiana attenuata | reverse complement strand
TGTCTATTTCTTTAGATTCCTCCATTTTAAACTTTTTGATTAGCTCTTTTGTATACTTCTGCTGATGGATCATGGTTCCATTTGGACTTTGTTTGATCTGTAAGCCTAAGAAGAAATTAAGCTCACCACGCTCATTTCAAACTCACTCCCCATTAATTTTGCGAAGTCCTTACTTAGCTTGTCAGTGGTGGCCCCAAAGATTATGTCATCAATATATATTTGTACAACAAGGAGATCCTTACCTTTTTCCCTTAAGAATAAGGTACTATCAATTTTACCTCTCTTGTAACCATGCTCCAGCAGGAATTTTGACAGTCATTCATACCATGCTCTTGGGGCCTGCTTGAGTCCATAGAGAGCCTTGTCTAACTTGTACACATGCTCAGGACATTCCTTGCTCTCAAACCCTGGAGGTTGTTTCACAAACACTTCTTCTTTCAGGTAGCCATTTAGGAAGGCACTTTTGACATCCATCTGATGAAGAGTAAATTCCATATGTGTTGCAAAGGCTATGAGAAGTCTGATTGCCTCTAGTCTTGCAACTGGAGCAAAAGTCTCATCATAGTCTATGCCCTCCTCCTGGCTGTAACCTTGGACCACCAATCTTGCCTTGTTTCTTGTAACTGTTCCATCTTCATCAAGTTTGTTCCTGAAGACCCATTTTATACCAATGACTGATCTGTCCTTGGGTCTTGGAACTAGATGCCAAACTTGACTTCTTTCAAACTGGTTAAGTTCATCCTGCATTGCATTCACCCAATCTGCATCCTGCAAAGCCTCAACAACATTTTTAGGTTCAATGATAGATAGAAAAGCATCAAAAGCACACAGATTCTTTAATTGTGATCTGGTTTTAACTCCAGATGTTGGATCAGTGAGAATGTTCTCAATGGGATGAGAACTTTGATACTTGTGAGGTTTCACAACCAACTGGCTTCTGCTAGATGTTTCAGCCATTTGCTGAGGAACAGGATCATGAACAGGTTCCTTCAAGGAATTTATTTCAATTCCTCTTTGATTAGTTCCCCCTGTCAGGTTGCCCTGTATGGAAGAACCTGTTCCATCACCTGTTCCTTCTGTTGGTGCCACTTTGAACTAAGCTGATGCTTCTGTCAAGTCCTTTACCAATTCGATGGCTTCATCTTCATGTTCCTGTCTCTCAGAAAGAATGTTAGTTTCATCAAATACTACATGCACACTTTCTTCTGCACACAAAGTTCTTTTGTTAAACACTTTATATGCTTTGCTATGTGAAGAATATCCCAAGAATACTCCCTCATCACTTCTGGGATCAAACTTACCTAGGGAGTCTTTTCCATTATTGTGCACATAACACTTGCAACCAAATGCCCTAAGATGGGATATATTTGGTTTTCTCCCTTTAAGTAACTCATAGGGAGTCTTCTCTACCAGAGTTCTGGTCATGCATCTATTGATTATGTAACATGCAGTGTTTACAGCCTTTGCCCAGAAGCTGTGAGGCAATTTACTAGAAAGCAGCATGGTTCTAACCATGTCCTCAAGGGTTCTATTCTTCCTTTCAACTACTCCATTTTGTTGAGGGGTCCTAGGGGCAGAGAAATTATGATCTATACCATTTTCATCACAGAATTCAACAAACTTGGAATTTTCAAATTTAGTTCCATGATCAGACCTAATGGATGCAAGTTGATTTCCTAATTGTTTCTGAGTTTTTCTAACAAATGCAGTGAACATGTCAAATGCTTCATCTTTGGAGGTTAGAAATAGAACCCAGGTAAATCTAGAATAATCATCAACAAGCACCATTACATATTTCTTTCCACCTCTGCTCATGGTTCTCATTGGACCACATAGATCCATATGGACCAGTTCCAACGACTTGGTTGTACTTACCATTTTCTTGCTTTTGAAGGATGTTCTTACCTGCTTCCCCCTTGCACATGCCTCACAAACTTTGTCTTCCTTGAACTTGATATTAGGTAACCCTATCACCAAGTCTTTAGAGACTAATTTGTTAAGCTGATTTAGACTTGCATGACCAAGTCTTTTGTGCCACATGAGGGGATCATTGACCAACACACTTAAACAAGTGAGTTCACTTTCTGAGAGAGTAGACAAATCTACAATGTAAATATTGTTAACTCTTTTTCCCTGCAAAACAATCTTGTCAGTGGTAAGGTTAATCACAAAGCATTTGGTGGAAGTAAAAGCCACAAGGTTACCTCTGTCACACAATTGCGACACACTTATTAGGCTATATTTCAAGCCATCTATCAGGTAGACATTCTCTATGGAATTAGAATCTGTCTTTCCTACCTTTCCAACCCCAATGATCTCACCTTTCTTTCCATTACCAAAGGAGACATTACCTCCTTTTAAGTTCTCAAGTGAAAGGAACTGGTCCTTGTTCCCAGTCATATGTTTTGAGCAACCACTATCCATATACCATATTTGGCTGCATCCTTTCACTTGGACCTACAAAAGAAATCAGGGGTTAGTCTTAGGAACCCAAACTAATTTGGGTCCCTTTCTATAGGCAAAAGGATGAATCAAATTCCTTCTTGCCCATCCAAGCAGCTTACTTTCTCTTGAACAAAGGCTTTGTTCTTTTGACTGGCCTTTACTTTTGCATTACTTTTAGGATCACACATTCCCTAGACAGAACTTCCTTCTCATTGTTAATTATCTCAGACTCATCAATGAAGTCTAGTAATAGCTCAGCCAACCTTTCTTTAGACAAAAAGTTAATCTTGTATTTGAGATGAAGAATACTTACCTCTTGTTCATCATCTGATTCTCCGATGGCCATCAGTGCTTGCTCTTCTTCAGCTTCATCTTCTAAGTCTTCATCTAAGGTTTCTCCCCAAGCAGCAACCATAGCCTTGGTTGAACCTTTGTTCCTTTTTGGTTGAACCTGTTCCTTCTTCCTGTTCCTTCATTCAGCCCTTTCTTTCTTCCACTCAATTTCCCATTGAGGACAGTTCTTGATCATATGATCAGTCTTACCACACTTGTAGCAACCCTCATTGGTCTGTTTCTCAGGAGCTCTTGTCTTGTTGAAGGTTGTGCCTCTTGAAGAACCCTTTCCTTTCATCAGGTACTTTTTGAAATCTCTAGTGATCATAGCCATCTCATCATCTTCCAGATCTGGACCTTCAGCAATTTTGAGAGCTAAGCTTATCTCCTTCTTGGGTGTATCCATCTTCATGGTTTGCCTTCTCATTTCATAAGCAGTAAGATTTCCAATCAGTTCATCCAGTTTGAGAGTAGCAATATTCTTGGATTCCTGAATGGCAGTGATTTTGCTTTCCCATGTGATTGGCAGAACCCTTGTCAGGATTTCTCAACCTTGTCTTCTTCAAGAATAATCCTTCCAAGAGATTTAAGTTCATTTGTCAGTGTAGTGAACCTAGTATACATTTCTTGAATTGTTTCTTCTTCCTTCATAGTAAAGTTCTCATATTGAGAATACAACAGTGTTCCTCTTGACCTCTTTACTTGAGGTGTTCCTTCATGAGCCACTTGAAAGGTGTCCCAGATTTCCTTAGCTGTGGTATATTTTTGAATTCTGCTGTACTCATCAGGACCTAGTCCACACACAAGCCATTTCTTGGCTTTAGCATTTTTCTCCCACTTCCTGAGGTCTTCAGCAGTGCAGTCAGCCCTTGTCTTTGGCACATCAACTCCTTCAACATTCTTCTTTGTGGTTGCTAGGGGACCATCGGTGACTATGTCCCAGAGTTCATAGTCTTCCCTATGATGTGATCTCTTATCCTGTTCTTCCACCAAGAATAGTACTGACCATTAAAAAGTGGAGGCCTAGCAGTGGATTGCCCTTCCCAGTTTCCAGGTGGTGCACTCATGTTGATCTTCTCCTAAGGTGTTGGCCTCTTCAAGGATAACCTGCTCTGATACCAATTGATGTTCTTAACGTCAATACCACACAAGGGGGGGGGGGGTGATTTGTGTGGTACCCAATTTTTGCTTTAGAAGAACCTGGTTCTTCTAGGTGTACTTACTGCTACTGTTTGCGGAATTAAGAGTACATAAAATAAAGAACACAGAGATTTTTACGTGAAAAACACCTGGTTCAAAAGGTGAAAGAACCACGACCTACTACTCAGTAGGATTTTCCCAAACTTCCACTAAAATCACTGAGCCAAAACAGCATTTACAAAACTCTTGTAAACCTAAGGATTAAACTCTAATCCCAGTGTAGCACACAACCTCAACTGTTGCGACACCTTCAAGTTAACTCTAACTTGAATACTCAAAGTACCTAATACAATTACTTCTTTGAAAGCTGGAAAGGTACAACTTTAGAACACCTACTACAATTGAACTAAAATAAAAGAAAGACACAATGGAATTGGTTCTTCTATCTTGTCCAAGTAGCTTCAGGAATGCACACTTGAATCTCACATAAATTGCTTGCAAAATTGCCTCACTCTTTTGCTCTCAATTTAGTTTAACTTCTGCGTTTGTGCAATACCTATAAAAGAGAACAACCAGTGTTATTTAATGAGTTAGTAATCAGAGTTTGATTGAGACTCAATTGCTGATCTTCCATCGAAGTTGAGTCCTTGAACAATACAAACTCCAACCCTATCCTTTATCTGGATTGTGTCCTCTTCCCATGAGAAGACTTTCTCTCCTCATTCAATATGTAACCTTTTCGATTAGTTCAGGAGATATTGCTGCTTGATCACTGAGACTTATCTCCTTCACGTGTATCTCACATGTCTAGGTTGATAGATACTGTGCCTCACATGATGGACCTGGTCCATGACTGAGTTCATTTGTCATTCTTCAAAACTTCACCTGAACTTGGGCCAACAAATTCCCCCTTTTTGATGATGACAAATTCTGTGCTTTTATGGATAAAAAAATCTGTAAGAACTCAGCTTAACCATCAACACTTAACTTAGAATTTTAACTTATCAACAAGGACCAGGTTTAATTAGGTTATAAATATCACACTATTCAGAATAAAGATTAAAGCACAATATCTCTTCCCCCTTTTGGCATCATCGAAAAGTTGCATACATTGTGAATCCCAGAATTTAGTAATTACTCATGGCCACTTAGGCAACTACAAGTGAAAACATGGATTAAATCATCAATAATCAACACATTCAACTATTAAGAATAAAATCTTCATAGAACAAGAGAAACAACAGTTGTCATTGATAAGATATGTTTCCACCTACAAACCACAAAAAGAAAGAAAAAACTTCCAAACATGAGCAAAAACAGAAAAAGTCCCTAATCTGGGTCACCGGGGAGGGGTAGTAGACTGGTTCATAAGGCAACAACTGGAGGACCTAAGGCTTGGAAGAACTAGAGGGCTGGGTTTGGAGAAGAAGGAAACCAGAACTGGACACCAGCAAATTCGTCAGCAGTCTTCCAAGTCCAAAATCGATCCGTTAACCATCCAAAACTCACCAGAGGCCCCTGGGACCTCAACCAAACATACCATCAAGTCCCAAAATATCATAAGAACTTAGTCGAGCCTTAAATCACCTCAAACAACATCAAAAACACGAATCGCACCCCAATTCAAGCCTATTGAAACTAAGGAATTCCAACTTCTACAAACGACGCCGAAATATATCAAATCACGTCCGATTGACCTCAAATTTTGTACACAAGTCATAAATGACACCACGGACCTACTCCAACTCCCGAAACTCCAGTCCGAGCTCGGTAACCACAAAGTACACTCTCGGTCAAACTTCTAAATTTCTAACTTTTGCCATTTCAAGACTAATTCCACTACGAACCTCCAAATCACAATCTGGACACGCTCCTTAAGTCCAAAATTACCCAACGGAGCTAACGGAACTATCAAAACTCTATTTCGGAGTCGCTTACACATAAGTCAACATCCGGTCAACCTTTTCAACTTAAGCTTTCAACCTTGAGACAAAGTGCCTCAATTCATTCTAAAATCCCTCCGGACCCGAACCGACTAACCCAGCAAGTCACATAACAGCTATAAAGCACAAAATGAGCAGTAAATAGGGGAACGGGGCTACAACTCTCGAAACGTTCGGTCGGGTCGTTACATTTATCCTACTAATCAAGATTTGCCAATAGCTTCCCTTTCGTATATAAATTGTGGTTTGTCTTAGTAGTTTCTGTTTTATTTATATAACCATGTAATTTATCTAAGTTATTCGTAGTGGTGGTAAAATGGATAAAAATAAAGAATTATTTATCTATATTATCGACTAAAAATAGGTTGGGTTACGAATTTTTTTAAAATGGTCAAATATGGATAAAATTCATATTATCCACTTAAAAAATAAATAAACAACGGATAACCGATAGATAACCAATATGTTTAACTTTTTCATTTGCAAAGGCTCAAATTGGGGTTCCTCAAATTTGGGAGACTAAGAATTCTCTTAAAAATGAACATACTCAAGAAGCCATGGATATCCATATTATTTGCCGGTTACTATTAAATATAGGTCAGATCGAATCTTTTATTCATTTTTTCATTACCCATTTCTGACCCTTCTATATCCGATCTAACCCGCCCGTTTGTCTCCCTAATTATTAGACATTCTCCTTCTCATAAAGCGTAAGATTTTCACTCAATTTTGATTTTTTTTTCGATTGAGAGTCTTATTACTCTATTATTCATTTTCAACCGAGGACAATTTCTTTTTTCTTTTTCCCTTCAGAAATAAAACTATATAATGTCCGATTGACCTTAAATTTTACACACAAGTCACAAATGAAACCACGGACTAACTCCAACTCCCGGAACTCCAAACTACAAAGTCCACTCTCGTTCAAACTTTTAAATTTCTAACTTTTGCCATTTCAAGCTTAATTCTACTACAAACCCCAAATCACAATCCGGGACACGCTTCTAAGTCCAAAATCACCCAACAGAGCTAACAAAACTATCAACTCTATTCTAGAGTCGTTTAACCCGAACCGACTAACCCGACAAGTCACATAACAGCTATAAAGCACAGAATGATTAGTAAATGGGGAACGAGGCTATAACTCTAGAAATGACTGGCCGGGTCGCTACATCCTCCCCCTCTTAAAGAAACGTTCGTCCTCGAACGGGCCTAGAAATATACTTGGAGTCTCAAATAAGTATGGATATCTGCTCTGCATCTCCCGCTCGGTCTCCCAAGTAGCCTCCTCAACTGGCCGACCTCTCCACTACACCTTCACTGAAGCTATATCCTTTGACCTCAACTTTCGAACCTGCCAACCCAAAATGGCCACCGACTCCATATAATAAGTCAAATCACCATCTTACTAAACCGTGGTGAAATCTAAAACATTAGACGGATCGCCGACATACTTCCAGATCATAGTAACATGAAATACTGGATGGACACTCGACAAACTAGGTGGCAAGGCAAGTTTGTAAGCCACCTCTCCAATCCTCTGAAGTACCTCAAATAGCCTAATATACGAGGGCTCAACTTGCCCTTCTTCCCAAATCTCATAACACCCTTCATGGGTAAAACCTTGAGCAGTACCTTCTGCCCAACCATGAAAGCAACATCACGAACCTTCCAATTAGTGTAACTCTTCTGTATAGACTGCGCCGTGCGAAACTGATCCTGAATCAATTTAAACTTGTCCAATGCATCCTGAACCAAGTCAGTACCCAATAGCCTAGCCTCACCCGGCTCAAACCAAACCACCGGAGATCGAGACCGTCTCCCATACAAAGTCTCATACAGAGCCATCTGAATGCTCGACTAGTTGTTGTTGTTGTAGGAAAACTTTGTGAGTGGCAAAAACTGATCCTAAGAACCCCCGAAATCAATGACACAAGTGTGTAGCATATCCTCAAATATCTGAATGGTGCCCTCGGACTGTCCGTCCGTCTGAGGGTGAAATGTTGTACTCAACTCAACATGGGTGCCTAACTCTCACTGCACACCTCTCTAAACTCTAATGTAAACTGCAATGTGAACTGCGTGCCCCGATCTTAAATGATGGACACTGGCACACCGTGAAGGTGAACAATCTCTCGGATGTAAATCTCAGCCAACCGCTTCGAAAAATAAGTAGTCCTAACTGGAATGAAGTGAGCGGACTTGGTCAGCCAATCCACAATCACCCAAATTGCATCAAACTTCCTCAAAGTACGCGGGAGCCCAACTAAAAAATCCATGGTGATCCGCTCCCATTTCCACTATGGTATCTCTACCCTCTAAAGTAATCCACCTGGTCTCTGATGCTCATACTTTACCTGCTGACAGTTAAGGCACCCAGCTATAAAACCTACTATATCCTTCTTCATTCTCCTCCACAAATAATGCTGCCTCAGATCCCGGTACATCTTTGCGGTACTTGGATGAATGGAATACCGCAAACTATGGACCTCCTTAAGAATCAACTCACGTAGTCCATCTACATTAGGTACACATATCTGGCCCTGCATCCTGAACACCCCATCATCCCCAATGGTAACAGCTCTGGCATCACCATGCCGAGCCTTGTCCTTAAGGACAAACAAATGAGGGTCATCATACTGGCGCTCTCTGATGCGATCATATAAGGAAGACTGAAAAACCACACAAGCTAGAACTCAACTAGGCTCCGAAATATCTAATCTCACAAACTGGTTGGCCAAGGCCTGAACATCAACTGCAAGTGATCTCTCACCAACAGGAATGAATGCAAGGCTACCCATACTCACTGCCTTTATACTCAAGGCATCGGCCACCATATTGGCCTTCCCAAGATGATACAAATAGTAATATCATAGTCCTTTAGCAGCTCCAACCGTCTCCGCTGCCTCAAATTTAGATCCTTCTGTTTGAACAAGTGTTGGAGACTCCGATGATTTATAAATACCCCACAAGACACACCATAGAGATAATAACTCCAAATCTTCAATGCATGAACGATGGTAGCCAACTCCGAATCATGAACAAGGTAATTCTTCTCATGAGGCTTCAACTGTCGCGAAACATAAGCAATCACTCTAGCCTCCTGCATCAAGACACACCCAATACCAATATGAGAAGCATCATAATACACTGTATAAGAGCTTGAAGCTGAAGGCAAAAGTAGAATTGGAGTTGTGGTCAAGGCAGTCTTGAGCTTCTGAAGCTCTCCTCACACTCATCCGACCACCTGAAAGGAGCACACTTTTGGGTCAATTTTGTCAAGGGCGATGTAATAGACGAGAAACCCTACACAAATCGATGATAATAACCGGACAAACCAAGAAAGCTCCGAATCTCCGTAGCTGAGGATGATTTGAGCCAACTCTGAACCGCCTCTATCTTCTTTGGATCCACCTGAATCCCCTCACTGGACACCACGTGCCCCAAGAACGCCACTCAACTAAGCCAAAATTCATACTTAGAGAACTTGGCATAAAGCTTCTCCTCCCTCGACCAGTGCAACACAATCCTCAAATACTGGGCATGCTCCTCCTAGATACGAGAATAAACCAGGATACCATCAATGAATGCAATAATGAACGAGTCGAGATAAGGCTGAAATACACTATTCATCAGGTGCATCAATGCTGCTGGGGCATTGGTCAGCCCAAAAGACATCACAAGGAACTCATAATGACTATAGCGGGTCCTGAATGCTGTCTTTAAAATATTCGAGTACCGAATCTTCAACGGCGATACCCATACCTCAAATCAATCTTGGAAAACATCCTCGCTCCCTGAAGCTGGTCAAATAGATCGTCAATGCGCCGCGAAGGATACCTGTTCTTGATTTCAACTTTGTTCAACTGCCTATAATCGATGCACATCCACGTAGTACCATCCTTCTTCTTCATAAATAGAACCGGTGCGCCCCAAGGCGGCACACTAGGTAATAAACCCTTTATCAAGGAGTTCCTGGAGCTGTTCTTCAATTCCTTCAACTCAGCTGGGGCCATACGATACAGAGGGATAGAAATGGGCTGAGTGCCCGATACCAAGTTAATACCAAAGTTAATATCCTTGCCGGACTGCATGCCCGACATGTCTGCAGGAAAGACATCCGAAAAGTCTCGTACCACCGGAATAGAACCAATAGTAGGGGTATCAGCACCAACATCCCTCACAAAGGCCAAATAAGACAGACATCCCTTTCCAACCATCCTTTAGGCCTTCAAATATGAAATCACTCTGCTGGGAACCCCAATATCGCCAACATCACAGTCTTAGCGTGACAATCCAAAATAGCATGACATGGATACAACCAATCCATACCCAAGATCACGTCAAAATCAACCATACTAGGCAATAAGTGATCAACTCTAGTCTCCAATCCCTTAATAGTCACTACACACGATCGGTATATACGCTCCACAATAATAGTATCACCTACCAGCGTAGATACACGAACAGATGAAACTAAGGACTCATGGGGCATATCCATATAACAGGCAAAATACGATGATACATACGAATAAGTGGAACCTCGGTCAAATAATACAGAAGCATCTCTGTGGCATACTGAGACAATACCTACGATCACTGTGTCTGAAGCAATAGCATCTGGTCTGGCAGGAAGAGCATAGAATGGGGCCTGGTCGCCACTTGATCGGCCTCCCCCTTTAGGGCGACCCCTAGCTGCCTGAGCCCCACCCCGAGCTGGCTGGGCGGTGGTGAAGTAACTGGTGCTGAAGTCATAGTCTGACTCCTCTGCTGAACTGGACCTCCTAAAAAGCGGGGGATATGCCTCTTTATGTAACCCAAATCTCCATACTAAAAACAACCTCTCCTTGTGAATGGCAGTGAGTACTAAGGCGGACCCCAAGAACCAGAATAACTATCAGAAGGACCTGGTACAGATGAACCCTGAACTGATGGTGCACGAGACGAACTCTGAGCTGGAAGGGCACTGGCAGATGACTGACCCTGATGAGCACTGTATTAACCATGGCTGGATGATGCATTACGGTGAACTGGACGAGCCATCTTGGCGTGCCTATAAGGACATCCCCTGCTGTGGTAAAACTGACCCCCAGAAGGAACATTACTGAAACCATCTGATCCACGAGGCCTCCTGGCCTCCCTCTCTCCGCGCTCCTGACTGCGAACCATCTCTATCTGCCGAGAAATATCGACCACCTCGACGAAAGTAGCACTAGATACCCTCTCCCTAGTCATAAGCAACTGCAGTTGGTACGTGAGGCCATCAATGAACCTCCTAATCCTCTCCCTATCAATGGGAACCAACCAAACTACGTGACGATCCAACTCTAAAAAACCTCATCTCGTACTGAGTCACAGACATGCCCTCCTAACGTAGCTGCTCAAACTGTTTGCGCAGCTTCTCTCTACGAGACTGCGGTATGAACTTCTCCAAGAAGAGAACGGAGAACTCTTGCCATGTAAGTGGTGCTGCACTGATCGACCTACGCCTCTCATAAGCCTCCCACCATCTGAAGGGAGCCCCATTAAATTGAAAAGTAGTGAATGAGCCCCACTAGTCTCTCGAATACCTACTGTGCGAAGAATCGCTGGCACTTATCCAAGAAGCTCTAGGCATCCTCTGACTCAGCCCCGCTAAATGATGGAGGCTGGAGCCTCCCAAATCTCTCTAGTCTCCTTTGCTCATCATCAGTCATAATGGGGACCACCTGGGCCTGAGCAGCTGCAACCAGCTGGGCTAGTGGCACCCTGGTGTCTGAAGTCCTTGCATCACCTGCTCTGGTGTATGGGTGATGGGATCCTGAGTACCTCCCCCGTATGAGAAGTGGCTGCTACGGCAGGAACTGAGACCGCTTGATCAAGACTAATGCACACGGTAAAAATCTGAGCCAAGGCCTCCTAAAGGCTTGGAATCACAATTGGCACAACTGGTGCCTGAGCTGGCCCCACTGGCTCAACCGTATCTAGTACCTGCTCCGGAGCTGGAGCGACAGGTGGGTCTGCAACTGTTGCTCTAGCTGCTGTATGAGATGCACCTCTGCCCCTACCGCGGCCCCTACCACGACCTCGACCTCTTGCGGCCCTAGCTGGTGGTACTGGTAGCTGTCCATCCTGTCCGGTAGCACGTGTCCTCATCATCTGTGAGACAATAGAATAACAGAAGTTTAGTTACCGAAATCAACAAATCCACACGACAAGAATACAAGAATGTGAAGTTTTCTAAGGGTTCGGCAACCTCTCGAAGATAAGTATAGACGTCTCTGTATCGATCCGCAAGACTCTACTAAGCCTACTCATGACTCGTGAGACCTGTGTAACCTAGGCTCTGATACCAAGTTGTCATGATCCAAAACCAACCCGTCGTGATGGCGCCTATAATAGAACTAGACAAGCCGACTACTCAAACACTCCCAACACTCCAAAGCTTTAAAAGGTACGGAAGTAGTTAAATTTAAGGAAAACCTTTTATAAACAGAATAAGAAATCACAACTCAATGCAAAATCTCTCCCAAAACTGGGGCGTTACCGAGTACATGAGCATCTACATAGGGATATAGACTGATACAATGTCTAGAGAATAAAATTGAAACATAAAATGAAGATAAAGGAGGAGAGTCAAGGTCTGTGGACGCCAAGCAGCTACCTCAATGATCTTCGAAAATTCGAACTCCGCGACATAGCAACCGCCATGACCGAAAGCACCTGGATCTACGCTCGAGGTGCAAGGTGTAGCGTGAGTACAACCAACTCAATAGGTAACAAATCTAACCTTTGGGCTAAAAGTAGTGATAAACTTAACAGGTTGTCACGACCCAACCCGATGGGCCGCGACGGGTGCCTGAGCCCTACCTGTCAAATACCCCTAAGCATGTGTCTAAGATATGAATCTGAATAACATCTGCTGAATTACCAAAATAACATATATGAAGGAAACCTGCCAATAAGGCATATGTACGTATACATGCAGAATACAGTGGGCGAGCGGGCAAGGCTGCTATAGACAACTATACATCTAAAACAGAAAGCTGACAAGGCCACATACAGCCCAACTAGACATATAGTCTACAGACCTCTAATAGAAATATAAATATACAAAGCTGGGACTGAGCCACATCATATCCATATATATATATATATATATATATATATATATATATATATACACACACACACACACACACACAAAAGTATCGTACCAAAATCAAAAGCAGCTCCGGATCAAGTGGAGCACGCCAACTCTCGCTGATCAGGGATCATAAGAAGGGGGACCGTTAGCTTGCCTACCTGCACCTGCGGGCATGAAACGCAGGCCCCGTGAAATAGGGCGTCAGTACGTAAAATGTACTGAGTATGTAAGGCATGAAAATAAGTACGTAAAAGACATAGATGAAACATGGAATAAAGAAACACATCTTTAAATCTGAATAACTTTGTAAATTCTGACACGCTTATAATGTCATGCACGTGCGTATGAATGCCGTGTCATGCATAGGTATGAGTGTACATAATATCATTAAGCCACTGAAGGCATCCCAATATATCGTCTCGGCCACTGTGGGCAACATCATCAATATATACCAGCTGATCAGGTGGTGGTGCGTATATAACACCGTAACCTTTTCCCATATCCCATTTATATATATTTACATATATACGCGTATATAACGCCATCTGGTCATGGGTCAATGCACATGTATAAATGGGTGAAATGCATGGAAAATACGTAATTATCTCAATATTCCTTCCGATAAACTTTTTCAACTGCGTATTATTCTGAGACCCATGAACAGAAGATAATAATAATTCTCATGGGGAATCAAGAATATAGACACCCCTACTATTTCTATGATTAGAGTAATTTATGAAAACTGTGTGTTTGCTCATTTCTTCAGAATAATTTGGACCATGCCAAAAGAAAGAAGGGATAGCCTTAACATATCCGTTCCTTGAATTATTTGAAGGAAATGAAGCTTTGCTTCTGTGAAATATGAACGAAATTTGCACTTGGATTCTTTGAAATTTGAAACGAAATTGCTTTCTGCTTCTAACATTTCCTTAATGCGACATACTTAATTTCAGGCTCTGCTGAAGCAACGTTACAAGAGGAGGAGCATCTTCTTACAAAGACTTCTCCATTTTAACATATATAGGATCATTATTCTTGCAAAAGAATACCATGATTTCATGTGCAAGGATTGTTGGACGCTTTTGTACAATGAGGTTTATATTCCTCTGCCTTTCAAACTAAGAAAGAAAGTCTTCTAACGTTATCTTGTTCTATTTTTGATCCATATTAAATTATAACAAGACTTATGTCTTGTTTTGGATAATCAGGTTAAGCGTAGGTTGCCACCTAATACTTAGAGTGACTAAGAGTCACCTTATGCCGCCACGTCACTTGGGTATAAATTATTACGTTTTTTATCCACTTATTAGTTAATTGGGTAATCCCGTTACCCGGTAATTAATCAATTGCCCGCATAATTTAAAAATTGCCCCAAATTACTTAAAATTCCACTTATTTTTTTTATATACTTTATATATTATACTACCGTGGCCATATGGTATCTTGCATGGTACTAGTTCATAATTATCGGGTACTATCGCTTGACCCGTATTTTATCCCAAACTGGCCACTTTCAACGAAACTCGTTTTCTTTAATTCGTGTACCCTTTATCCTTCATGACACTTATTTGTCGCTTGTTACAAATAGCGTAAATACGTTAACGTCAAGATGATCTTGTCCCCGAGTCTACATCAATTAACTGAAGACGAAACTTTTAACGTACGAAAACGCGAGATGTAACATCCTCCCCCCCTTAGAAACATTCGTCCTCGAATGTTCAACTCCCCGTGATCTATGTAACTTTGGTAGGGTCGCCTCTGTAACAACACCACTACCAACTCTTCCTGTACAAGCTTAATAACCCAACGCCACACAGGACCATAATTATGAATAACGACAATGGCCTCATATGACCAACGACAATAACCAACACAAGAATTTATACACGTACCTTATGATTATGACGTCTCAGTCGGACCCTTCTCTGGAGGAGGAAATAAGTAGGGATATCTAGACTTCATGTTTTCCTCAGCCTCCCAAGTCATTTCTTCCACATTGTTGTTCCTCCAAAGTACTTTCATGGAGGCTACCTCCTTATTCCGTAGCTTGCGGATTTGTCGGTCTAGGATGGCAACCGGAACTTCCTCGTATGATAAGTCTTCTGTAATCTGTACATCATTCGTGGGCACCACTCGGGTAGGATCGCCAATGCACTTCGTAACATAGATACATGAAAAACCAAATGGACAGACTCCAATTCCGAGGGCAATTCTAACTCATAAACTACTTGGCCCACTCTCCGAATGATCCTATATGCCGTGGGCTAAATTTTCCTTTCTTGCCAAACCTCATCACACCCTTCATAGGTGACACCTTTAATAATACCCAGTCATCAACCCCTAACTCTAAATCTCGACACCGCACGTCAGAATATGACTTCTGACGACTCTGAGTTGTCAATAGTCGATCCCGAATCAACTTTACTTTTTCTATGGCTTGCTTAACCAGGTCTGGCCCATGTAATCCAGATTCTCCAACATCGAACCATCCTATAGGCGACCTACATTTTCGTCCGCAAAGAGCTTCGTATGGAGCCATCCGAATACTGGAATGGTAACTATTATTCTATGCGAACTCAATAAGCGGCAGATGATCATCCCAGCTACCTTTGAAGTCTATTACACAAGCTCGTAACATATCATCCAGTGTCTGAATAGTACGCTCAGCCTGTCCGTCTGTCTGGAGATGAAATGTTGTACTAAGAATTACTTGAGTCCCCAATCCTTTTTGGAAGGACCTCCAGAAGTTAGCTGTAAATTGAGCTTCTCTATCCGAGATAATAGATACAGGGACACCATGTAGTCGTACTATCTTCTTGATATAAAGCCTCGTATAATCCTCTGAGGAATATGTAGTCTTAATGGGCAGAAAATGGGCTGACTTTGTAAGCCTATCAACAATCACCCATATCGAATCGAACTTACGCTGGGTACGAGGTAAGCCTACGATGAAGTCCGTATTGATTACTTCCCATTTCCAAGTTGGAATCTCCATAGCTTGCAATAACCCACCGGGTTTTTGATGCTCAATTTTAACTTGTTGAAAGTTAGGACACTGAGCAACAAACTCTGCTATATCCCTTTTTATTCCATCCCACCAATACACTTCCCTGATATCATGATACATCTTTGTTGCTCCTGGATGGATAGAATAACGAGAATAGTGAGTTTCTCCCATAACCTGCCGACGCATCCCTGCAACATTAGGCACACACAATCATCCTTGATATCTGAGGACCCCATCTTCTCTAATTTAAAATGGCGTCTTCTCCTTCTGAAGGGTGATATCCCTATAATGAACTAACACAGGATCCTCGTACTGGCGTTCCTTTACTTCAGTTACTAAAGAGGATGTTGCCGTATCCTGAAGAGTGATTCCAACGTCACCTGAGTCCAGTAACCGAACTCCAAGACTAGCTAGCTGATGAACCTCATGGGCTATTCCCCTCTTTTCTGGCTGTAAATACGACAGGCTACCCATAGATCTACGACTGAGGGCGTCGGCTACTACGTTCGCCTTCCCCGGATGGTATAAAATATCAACGTCATTGTCTTTAAGTAGCTCCAACCATCTCCTTTGACTTAGATTCAATTCCTTTTGCTTGAAGATATACTGGAGGCTCTTATGATCCGTATAGATATCAACATGAATGCCATACAAGTAGTGCCTCCATATTTTTAGTGCATGAATCACCGCAGCTAACTCTAAATCGTGGGTCGGGTAGTTCTGCTCATGCTTTCCTAGTTGTCTAGAAACATAAACCACAACCTTACGTCGCTGCATCAGCACACAACCCAACCCAATGCCTGAAGCGTCACAATAGATAACGTAACCATCGGTCCCTTTTGGAAGCATTAGAACCGGTGCTGACGTTAATCTGTCCTTTAATGCCTGGAAACTCCATTCGCAAGCATCAGTCCATTGAAACTTTGCTCCCTTCTGAGTCAACTTTGTCAAAGGTGCCGAAAGGGAAGAAAATCCCTCTACAAATCTCCTGTAATAACCTGCCAAACCGAGGAAGATTGGGACCTCCGTCGGTGCTGTGGGTCTAGGCCAAGTCTTTACTACCACAATCTTTTGTGTATCCACCCGGATGCCTTCACCCGAAATGATATGCCCAAGAAAAATTACAAAGTTCAAACAGAATTCACATTTAGAAAATTTTGCATACAACTTCCCTTCTTGTAGAACTCTGAGCATAGTACGCAGATGATCAGCATGCTCATCCTCTGAACGAGAATACACCAATATATCGTCAATAAATACAATTACGAACAGATCTAAAAAAGGCCTGAACACATGGTTCATCAAATCCATGAATACTGCTGGGGCATTGGTCAGACCGAACGACATAACCCGAAACTCAAAGTGCCCATATCTACTCCCGAATGTTCTCTTCGGAATGTCTTCATACTTAACCCTTACCTGATGGTACCCGGACCTCAAGTCTATCTTTGAAAAACACTTGGCACCTTGCAACTGATCAAATAAATCATCAATTCTCGAGAGCGGGTACTTGTTCTTGATCTTCACCTTATTCAGCTGCCTGTAATCAATACACATTCGTAAGGAACCATCTTTCTTTCTCACAAACAAGCTCCCCACGGTGACGTACTAGGTCTGATGAAGCCTTTTTCAAGTAAGCCTTTAATTGTTCTTTTAACTCTTTCAGCTCTGTAGGGGCCATTCTATAGGGAGGAATAGATATCGGGTGAGTATCTGGTAGTAGGTCAATAGAAAACTTAATTTCTCGCTCTGGCGGAAGACCCGGAAGCTCATCGGGAAAATCATTCACCACAGGGATGGACTGAATGGTTGGTGACTCCACTTCCACATCCTGAACCCGAACTAAGTGATAAATACAGCCTTTTCTGATCATCTTCCTTGCCTTGAGATAGGAAATGAATCTTCCTCTCGGCGATGCCATATTACTTTTCCACTCCAAAACAGGTTCCCCTAGAAATTGAAATCGGACTATCTTTGATCTACAATCAACGTTGACATGACAAGAAGCCAACCAATCCATACCAATTATAACATCAAATTCTACCATATCTAACTCGATTAAGTCTACTATGGTAGGTCGACCATGAACTACTATTATACAAACCCTATGTACCTGCTTAGCTATCACCGAGTCCCCAACAGGTGTAGACACCTCAAAAGGTTTAACCAATTCAGGTTTTATTTCAAACTTACTAGCAACCAACGGAGTAACGTATGATAAGGTGGAACCTGGGTTAATCAGTGCATATACATCATAGGAGGAGATTGATAATATACCTGTAACAAAATCAGGCGATGACTCTTGGTCCTGTCATCCTGCCAATGCATAAATGCAGTTCTGAGGGCTGCTCGAGCTAGATGCTCCGCCTATGCCTCTACCACGACTCATTGGTGCTTGGGGATCTTGCCTAGGGGGCGTACTGATGATGACGAACCAACTACAGATCCCGCTGGCTGAGCTATGCTTGCATCACCTCTCATCGGACAATCCCTCATAACGTGGCCCGGATAATCACAAGTATAACAAACACCTAATCCCATACGGCATTGCCCGATATGCTTCTTACCACATTGAGCACATCGTGGCAAGGGCGACCTCATCTGATTTGACTCACCCCTATACCGAGAACCTGAGGCCCTGAAATTCTGACCAGACCCTGAATATGTGGAACGATCGAATCTCTTACCGCCAAACTGAGGGGGTGCGCTAGCCGATGGCTGGGCTGGATACCTCGGATACTGTTGCCTCTGACCACCTTGAAACTTACCAGAATGACCCGAAGACCTTGCTCTCTTATTTTGGGCCCTATCATGCTCACGATCGGCCCTCTGTTTCTGTTTACGCTCCTCTACACCCTGAGCGTATGCCTGAATACGAGAAATATCCATGTCTGGCTGAAGTGATACCGACATACAATCGTTAAGCAAGTGAGGCTTGTCGACGCCCCCTTTTTTTAAAAGCGAAATCGGGTTTACGATATTCGGGAAGACAACTCTATTCCCGTTTGGGAATTGGGTTTTTTCATTTAAAGAGTCGCCACCTAATGATTAAGTCCATTAGGACACTAAGGGTTTTGATTTGAAAACCAGAGTTCGAGTAAGGGCTAGAAATTATCTCGAGGGGAAGGTGTTAGGCACCCCTCAAGATCCACTAGTGTGGTTCCCGGCCATGCTATGTTGTGACTTTACAAATAATCAATCAAGGCTCAAATAAGGACTTGCAATTAAATTGAAACTTATGAAAGTAAGTAGAAAGAGAGCAGAGATTTGAAAGGTCTAAACAATTCTAAAGAGAGCAAACAAAGACAAACAAAGGAAAAGGGGTCCTAGGTTTATGATTAATATGGATCACTTCAATGCAATACCCAGCAATCACTCCTCAAAGAGGGGTCGCATGTGATATTAGCGCATTCGTCATCATCTCCATATTCTACCCTTCCCACCCCGTAAAGGTTATTTAAACGTGTGGATTGGTCACGAATGCTTATTGCGTGCTATTACCCATCCCGTCCTATAAGTCCTAGAGGGTATTTAGGACCACTATTCCTACAAGGTAAGGTCTAGGCTGAACCCTTAGGTTTAAAGGACAAAATGCTAGGCGACATACATAACAACTAGGACTACACATAAAGGAACCATACAAAGGCAAATAAGAGGCTCATAGATCCCTCACAGGTAAACATGTAATTAGCACGTCTCAAACACATTTAAGGTCTTAAAAGGACGTGAGTTTAAAGATCAGTTTTAGCAGAAGGTTTAACCACAACTGAGTGATCCAAAGAGTGTTCGACTTGCAGAAATACAACTAAGAAAACAGTTGAGTAAGTAAAGGTGAGGGAACTGTTAAAACATCATTTAAAAAAAGGATTTGAAAATAGTTTAAGTAAACAAGTATCAAAATAACATGATCCTGGGCGGAAAGGTACCAGTAATTTAAAAGCTTAATAGAGCACGAATCAGGAAATTAGTGAGAGCATATAAATACGAAACAGGTTTCCAGATAAAGAGATTTCAGTAGAAGAGTGGACTTCAGAGAGACGGATAAAAGAGTTGAAAAAAGTTAAAAGGTCGAGTAGCTTGAAACTAATAAAACAAAATCAATCATCTTTATTATTATTGGGCCTGAAGCTTGCCTAGGCGATGTATGTATTGCCTTCTTGTCTTAAAAAAAAAGAAAAGTGGTGAACATGCATATTGACTCCAGTTTTAAAGAGAAGACGCAGTCAACCAAACTTGTGTTGTTAAATTAAACAGCTAGCGAGGCGTTCAGCAATTGCAACCCTAAATAACATGATATCTATTGCACATAAAGCTCCTAAAGCATGGTCTCTAAATGCAGTAGTAGTTTTTAACAGTTATTTGTTGATTACTAACTGATCACAAAGTGAGTATAACAATCTGAAGGTAAAGAGCTTAAGGCAGGATATCTAGGTGTGAGATGCATGTCCTACACATGGCTTCTATTGCACAAATTGGTAAGTAAAGCCCTATAGACATATTTTCTACCCATTAATTAAACTAAGCATGCATAATCCCTCCCAATTTCACTATAACCCCAATCAGTTGTTTACAAATTATTACAAACCATGATAGCTAAATTACATAATGAAAAATAAAAATAAAATAAGAAGCTACTCTATAGGGAGCCTTCAACCAGGCCCAATCTTCCAACCTCACTTCTTTCGAGTTTCACAGCCTTGACCATGGTTTGGGTGCGGCAAAGCTCCCTAAGGGCCCAATGGGGGTCCTTGGCCAATACCAGCACCCAAATATTACAAAAAATGTTTGAACAAGTGCAGTGAGGAATTACCATCCTTGTGCATCAAAGTTCAATGGGTACTCAAAGGTGCCCAAGGCAATGCTTACACGAAGGGGGTAGGACCTAAACTCTAGGAGTAGTGAGAGTGTGATAGAATTTAAAAAAAGTTGGGTTTGAAATACCAGTTTTTGAAGAAAATAGTTCCAGAGAACGACTGGGAGTTTGTTTTATAAAAACAAGAAAGGAAAGAAACAGGACAACCACAACTCAGAAGATATGCAGAGTTCAGGAAGCAAACACAATTAGGGATAGGGTCTGGGGGACAGATAAATCACATGGCAGAAGTAAACTTATACACAATTAGCCCTTGAACTAAAGTTACAACATAGTTATCACATAGTGTTCATGCCAAATTCTAACAGCATTAAGTGTCAGACAGAGTCACACATTTGATCATATAACACTTAGGTGGAGGGGGTACAAGTTTGTAAGGGTAGATGTTAGGCAGAGGATGAAAACACATAAGAAAATATTGGTCATGCTGAGATAAGAGGAAAGCTAAGCACATAAACAAAACAAGTATGCTAGCTTCATAGGAATCAAACAAAGTCATAGTGGATCACACAAGGGGGAAGCAAGAGACATATTAGACTAAAGGGAAAGGGAAATCACAAAGACATGCTAATTACATGGTAAAAAATAGAACCATAAGTGAAAACACAAAAGGAATAACAAGAATCTTAACATGAACTGAAACATGTTGTTTTGGAATACTGTAAACTTAAACTAGAAACATACCAGTCAAGAGTGAGAATATAACAGCAAGGTGCAGAGAGGCAGAGTAGCAGGACAATAGTATGCAGATGCAAGAGAGCAACAGTAATTACTCAGTCTTGGCTTTCAGCCGACTGAGTGATCAGTAACTAATACGAGAAGCAAAGAGAATATGTATAAGAGTAAGAGAGAACTCAGAATGATATCAGTATGCTCTGTGTGTATGTGTTTGTGTATGGCTTAGTGATATTTCGTGCGTTATGCAAAAGAGAATAGAGTATTTATAATGTTGAAAACGAGTAAGAAAAATAAGGTAAGGAGTACTAGTTTTACATAATTATGGAAACAATAATCAATCAGCATCAATTAAAGACACAGACTCCTCTAATCAGGGAATCAAGTTCAAACGGTACAATCATAGCTAAATAAGGAAAAGGAGTCAACTCATAGATTGATTTTAACCTAATTAAAGTAGTAACTTCATGTGGCATATAATAAAGGCCAAATACAGAATGCTTTAAACAAGGAAGATATATATTACACATAAATAAGGCAGAATTCAATCTAGTCTTGAAAAATCAAAGTACCACGCACTGAAATCTCAAGAAATCAGTGCTAATTAGGGAAAGCATCTCACAAATAAGGAAGCAATACATAATTGTAGGCAAAACACACAAAAGCATATATTCAATGAAAATATCACAGTTTTGCGGAAAGATGCATAGAATCGATGAAGCCTTTAAATAAATAAGTAGTCAAACCTAATAATCATCAAATAGCACTCAAATCAGAGAAGCCCTAAACAGGGGGTCATAGAACAGTAGAGGATTAAGACCCCTAACAACGAGAATCACAGAGGATACATGAACACAAGAAACAAACACACATAGTCAAAACGGGCTAGAAAGAATTAGGGCTTTCCAGCCTAGTAACTCAGATAGCAATGAAAACATAAGAGGATTGTTCAAAATGTAGTAGAAATCACTAAACTAGAAGTAAAAACCATTTTTTGAAAAGGGGTTAAGAAACCCTAATTTTAAAATTGAACGATCGTTTAAAGATGAGGCTTTTTCAGAGAAAAGAAACGTAGGAAAACTTCGTAATACTGTAGATCTAGAGTAGATCTAAAATAACTTGAAGAACATAGGGTTAGGGTTTCGTAATAAACCAGTGAGAGGTAAGGAACCTGGCTGTGAAACTCGTTAATAATGATGCTCGCAGCACCATCGAACCATAAACCATCGGAGAAAGGTCGGAGACAGACCAGGCAGAGCTTCCGACGACCATCTTGCATGGTGGAGGCTTCTGGAGTCTCGAAGATAGAGGGAATCAACAAGACAAGGTTTCACGGTGGCTGGTGGTCGAGAGAAGTGAGGCTGGAGGTGGCCGGAGAGGCGGTCGATTCATCGGAGATGAAGGAGAGAACCAGAAGGTTCTAGAGAGAAGGGAGAGCAAGAGTCAGTGTAGAGAGAGAGAAAGACCGTCTCTGAAATGAGGGGTTTGGGGGGGGGTTTGTTGAATTTAATTTTGGAAATAAAACCTGGGCCGTTGATCTTATTCGATTAACGGCTCAGATTAGATTAAAGCTGGACCGGGTCATTAAATTGGGTATGGGTCGGGTGATTTGAGGACTGGGTCGGGGGTTTTGGGGTTGAAATTGGGGGTTCAATTTGTGATTAAAATTGGAATGTAAAGGGGTTATAATTGAAATAAACGAGGCTAAATGTTAAACAGCCATTTCTTCCCTTTTATTTTAATAAAAATAGTTAAAATAGTTTTAAAAACCAATTAAAAGCACTAAATTGAGTAATAACATATAAATGTTAATTAAAAAACACTGGGAGCGATTTTATAATTATAAAATACTATTAATCGAAAAATAGGCTATAATTGCAATTATAGCAATTTAGCTTTAAAAATACCAAATAAATTAGATAAAATATGCAAAACATCACCTTAATCATATATGGGTGTAAATATGAGAATAAGATAAATTATTCACCAAAAATAATAGTTTGGAAATAATTATTGAATTTTGTACTATTAAAATAGATAACAAAGTGATTTTAAAAATCTTTAAAATAAGGAAAAAAGATCAAAACTCTTGGGTATGCTTATATGCATGTACATACTATTTTGAGAATATTTTGAGTATATAAAAATACATAGGGAAAAATTGGGTATCAACAAGGCTCTAATCCTATCACGAACCGGTGAACCCGATCCTCCATCTTAGATACAGTAGTGGGAGCATACCTAGCCAACGAATCAAACTGAAGGCTGTACTCTCGAGCACTCATGTTACCCTGCCGAAGGGTCAGAACCTATCAACTCTGGCCCGCCTAAGCTCTGGTGGCAGATAATGACGAAGAAAAGCTTCTGTAAACTCCTGCCATACCGCTGGAGGGGCATCCTCACCTCTCGACAATTCCAAAGACTCATACCAATTAACTATAACATCTCGGAGTCTATAGGAAGCTAGCTCAACTGACTCAGTCGCAGTGGCCTTCATTACCCGTAACGTCCTCTGCACTCTATCAATAAATACCTGAGGTTCCTCGTTTGGATCTGCTCCAGTGAATACCGGAGGGTCTATACTAATAATGTCACGAACCCTCGCACTCACGGACCTATTACTTCCTGATGCCGAGCCTGTGCAGCTACTAATCGGGTCAATAACTGAATAGCATCTCTCATCTCCTGACCCGGTGCATCTGGCTGAGGAGCTGGACGTACAGGAGTGGGCGCTGGAGCTGGTGCCCCTCGGAGCTCTTCTGAAAAGGGAGGGGTATGTGAAGTCTGATATGGAACCTCACCATGAGACTCTCCCCGAGCCCTGGTAACTCGTGGCACTCGACTAGTAGTCTCACCAGCCACGGACTTTCCCTTCTGGGCGGCCGTACTCTTTGGAGGCATCGCTGAAAATATAACATATCGTTAGGAACATGAATTCTTGTATCGCACGATCTGATATAGAAAGAGAGGATAACATCTTATATGTCCTGTAGCCTCCTGTCTATAAGTGTGGTGCACAACACACCCATAAACAAGACTCTACTAGACACGGTCTGTAGACAACCCTAGGACGGAACTGCTCTAATACCACTTTTGTCATGACCCAACCCGATGGGCTACGATGGGTGCCTGAGTCCTACCTGTCAAACACCCCTAAGCATGTGTCTAAGATATGAATCTGAATAACATTTGCTGAATTACGAAAATAGCATATATGAAGGAAACCTGCCAACAAGGCATATGTACGTATACATGCAGAATATAGTAAGCGAGCCGGCAAGGCTTCTATAGACAACTATACATCCAAAACTGAAAGCCGACAAGGCCACATACAGCCCAACTAGACATATTGTCTATAGACCTCTAATAGAAACATAACTATACAAAGACGGGACTGAGCCACGTCATACACACACACACACACACACACACACACACATATATATATATACACAAACGTATCGTACCAAAATCAAAAGCAGCTCCGGATCAAGTGGAGCTTGCCTACCTGCACCTGCGGGCATGAAACGCAGGCCCCGTGAAATAGGGCGACAGTACGAAAAATGTACTGAGTATGTAAGGCATGAAAATTAGTACATAAAAGACATAGATGAAACATGGAATAAAGAAACACATCTTTAAAACTGAATAACTTTGTAAATTCTGAAATGCTTATAATGTCACGCACGTGCGTATGAATGCCGTGTCATGCATAGGTATGGGTGTACAAAATATCATGAAGCCACTGAGGGCATCCCATCATATCGTCTCGGCCACTGCGGGCAACATCATCAACATATACAGTTGATCAGGTGGTGGTGCGTATATAACGCCGTAACCTTTTTTCATATCCCATATACATATATTTACATATATACGCATATATAACGCCATCTGGTCATGGGTCAATGCACATAATGGGTGAAATGCATGAAAAATACGTAATAATCTCAATATTCCTTTCGGATAAACTTTT
The DNA here is from genome assembly GCF_001879085.1 of Nicotiana attenuata. NCBI lineage: Eukaryota > Viridiplantae > Streptophyta > Magnoliopsida > Solanales > Solanaceae > Nicotiana > Nicotiana attenuata. The sequence continues at coordinate 663,245 of NW_017670374.1, read as the reverse complement.
TCAACTGCGTATTACTCTGAGACCCATGAACAATGGGGAATCAAGAATATAAACACCCTACTATTTCTATGAATAGAGTAATTTATGGAAATTGTGTGTTTGCTCGTTTCTTCAGTATATAGTAGACTATGCCAAAAGAAAGAAGGGATGACCTTAACATACCTGTTCCTTGAATTATTTGAAGGAAATGACGCTTCTGCCTCTGTGAAATATGAACAAAATTTACACTTGGATTCTTTGAAATTTGAAAAGAAATTGTTTTCTGCTTCTAATGTTTCCTTAATGCAACATACTGAATTCCAGGCTCTGCTGAAAGCAACGTTACAAGAGGAGGAGCCATCTTCTTACAAAGACTTCTCCATTTTAACATATATAGGATCATTATTTTTGCAAGAGAATACCTTGATTTCATGTGCAAGGATTGTTGGACGCTTTTGTACAATGAGGTTTATGTTCCTCAACCTTTCAAACTAAGAAAGCAAGTCTTCTAACGTTATTTTGTTCTATTTTTGATCCATATTGAATTACAACAAGACTTATGTCTTGTTTTGGATAATCAGGTTAAGCCTAGGTTGCCACCTAATACTTAGAGTGACTAAGAGTCACCTTATGCTGCCACGTCAATTGGGGTATAAATTATTAAGTTTTTTATCCACTTATTAGTTAATTGGGTAATGTCCCGTTACTCGATAATTAACCAGTTACCCGCATAATTTAAAAATTGCCCCAAATTACTTAAAGTTTCACTTATTATTTTTTATATACTTTATAAATTATACTACCGTGGTCATGTGGTACCTTGCATGGTACTTGTTTATAATTATCGGGTATTATCGCTCGACCTGTATTTTATCCCAAACTGGCCACTTTCAGCGAAACTCGTTTTCTTTAATTCGTGTACCCTTTATCCTTCATGACACTTATTTACCGCTTGTTACAAATAGCGTAAATACGTTAACGTCAAGATGATCTCGTCCCCGAGTCTACGTCAATTAACCGAAGACAAAACTTTTAACGTACAAAAATGCGAGATGCGACATCCTTCCCCCCTTAGAAACATTCTTCCTCGAATGTTCAACTCCCCGTGATCTATGTAACTTTGGCAGGGTCGCCTCTGTAACAACACCACTACCAACTCTTCCCGTAGAAGATTAATAACCCAATGCCACACAGGACCATAATTATGAATAACGACAATGGCCTCACATGACCAACGACAATAACCAACATAAGAATTTATACACGTACCTTATGATTATGACGTCTCAGTCGGACCCTTCTCTGGAGGAGGAAAGTAATAGGGATATCTAGACTTCATGTTTTTCTCGGCCTCCCAAGTCATTTCTTCCACATTGTTGTTCTTCCAAAGTACTTTCACGGAGGCTATCTCCTTATTCCGCAACTTGCGGATTTGTCGCTCTAGGATGGCAACCGGAACTTCCTCGTATGATAAGTCTTCTATAATCTGTACATCATTCGTGGGCACCACTCGGGTAGGATTGCCAATGCACTTCCGTATCATAGATACATGAAAAATCGGATGGACAGACTCCAATTCCGAGGGCAATTCTAACTCATAAGCTACTTGGCCCACTCTCCGAATGATCCATCCCTCAATATAAATCAACTGCGCTCACTGAGAGTGTGTACAAACTTCAGAGGGGCTCCTTCAGCCCAAGCGCTATCATAAGCCAGATCCAGGCTTAAGTCAATAAAACATGCTGCGACGTGCAACCCGATCCCATAAATGTCACTCACAATCAGGCCCACGGCCTCACTTAGTCATCAATCTCTCCAATCTCTCTCTCTCTCTCTCTCGGGCTCATAATATCGTGAAACTAGCCTAAAAATGATGATATGATGTATCAATAAATAGCAACAAAGACTGAGATATGATATGCAATGAATAAATATGATTGAGTATTAAATCATTAAGTCAACAGCAAGAAACGACTACTATGGGTTCCAACAGTATCAACATATACCCTATACATGATTTCTAGCATGATTGGCAGCTCAATTACTTTATCACGTGACGAAAATACGAATATCGACAATATAAATCCACTATACTGTCCTATGGAATCGACGAGGTCACATTTCATACGGTGCACGCCCACACGCCTGTCACTTGGAATGTGTGTCACCTCAACACCAATCATACAACACATAATTCGGGGATTCGAATCCTTAGGTCCAAGTTTAGAAGTGTTACTTACCTCAGACCATGCAAATCTCTACTCCAACACACCATTGCCTCGCGAAACGGCCTCCGAGTGCTTTGAATATAACCACAAGCAATTCGATACAATCCACACGAGATAAAGGAATCAATTCCATAAGAAAGTACTAAGCTTTTAATCAAAAGTTAAAAAGTCAACTCAAAAGTCGGCCCCCGGGCCCACGTCTCGAAATCGGGTAAAAGTCACAAAATTCTAACACCCATTCGACCAAGAGTCCACCCATACCAAAATTACTCAAATCCGATACCAAAATTTCGGTCAAAACCTCAAAATTTAGCCTAAGAACTTTTCTCCATTTATCCCAATTTTCCACCCCAAATCACTAATTTAATGATGAAATCAAAGGTATAATCATAAAAATTAAACCAAACTAGGTAAGAATCACTTACCTATAACACCCATGTGAGAATCTCTCCAAGAATCGCCTGCCCCAAACCATTTACGCAAACGCGTTGAACCACTCATGAAACCGGTGCTTTGCTGACCCCATACTACGCGAACGCGATATCCCTTATGAGAACTCGTAGACCAAATGCGTGGGGTCTCAGCTGCCTCCTTTCTTCTTCGCGAACGCGTCACCCTTCTCGCGTTCCCGATGCACCCACTACCCAGACCTTCGCGAACGTGGCTCCCTCTTTGCGAACGCGAAGAACAAATTATCACCCGCCACCAGCTACCCTTCGCGAAAGCGAAACTCACCTCGTGAACGCAAAGAAGGAAACCAGAACTGGGCACTAGCTGATTCTTCAGCAGTTTTTCAAGTCCAAAATCGATCTGTTAACCATTCGAAACTCACCCGAGGCCCCCAGGACCTTAACCAAACATACCATCAAGTCCTAAAATATTATACGAACTTAGTCGAGCCCTCAAATCACCTCAAACAACATCAAAAATACGAATCACACCCCAATTCAAGCATATTGAAACTAAGGAATTCCAACTTCTACAAACGATGCCGAAACCTATCAAATCACGTTCGATTGACCTCAAATTTTGCACACAAGTCACAAATGGCACCACGGACCTACTCCAACTTCCGAAACTCCAGTCCGACCAGTAACCACATAGTCAACTGCGCTCAAACTTTCAAATTTTCAACTTTTGCCATTTCAAGCCTAATTACTACGAACCTCCAAATAACAATCCAGACACGCTCCTTAGTCAAAAATCACCCAACAGAGCTAACAGAACCATCACAACTCTATTCCGGAGTCGTTTACACATAAGTCAATATCCGGTCAACCTTTTCAACTTAAGCTTTCAACCTTGAGACTAAGTGTCCCAATTCATTCCGAAATCCCTCCGGACCCGAACCGACTAACCTGGCAAGTCACATATCAGCTATAAAGCACAAAATGAGCAGTAAATAGGGAAACAGGGCTACAACTCTTGAAATGATCGGCCGGATAGTTACATTAATCCTACTAATCAAGATTTGCTAATACTTTCCCTTTTGTCTATAAATAGTGGTTTGTCTTAATAGTTTCCGTTTTATTTATATAACCATGTAATTTGTCTCAGTTATTCGTAGTAGTGGTAAAATAGATTAAATAATCAGTTATTCATCTATGTTATCCACTAAAAATAAGTTGGATAACAATATTTTTCAAAATGGTCAAATATGGATAAAATTCATATTGTCCACTTAATAAATAAATAAACAACGGATAATAGATAGATAACCAATAGGTTTAACTTTTACACTTGCAAAGACTCAATTTGGGGTTCCCCAAATTTAGGAGACTAGAAATTCTCCAAAAAATGAACATACTCAAGAAGCCATGGATATCCATATTATCCGCCAGTTAGTCCATTTTCTATTGCTATTAAATATGGGTCAGATTGAATATTTTATTCATTTTTTCATTACCCATTTCTAACCCTTCTATATCCGATCTAACCCGCCCGTTTGTGACCCCTAATTATTAGTCATTCTCCTTCCCACAAAACGTAAGATTTTCACTCAATTTTGAGTTTTATGTTTTTTGATTGAGCGTTCTTATTACTCTATTATTCATTTTCAACCGAGGACGATTTCGTTCTTTTTTTCCTTCAGAAATAAAACTATAAAATGTTATGGTCTTCTTTAAATAAGTATCGACTAAACTTGTTAATCGGGCGGGGCAAACCATTAACGGCCCGGTTCGATCTCGAAAAACGCTGTCCAATCCGACCTGGTAGGTTGTGGGGTGGGACGAGTTGTATAGGGGGCTGGTACCAGACAGACTCGTGTAAAAATAATCAGGTTATTACTGGGTTCCAGCCTGGTTCAGCCTTGTTCAACGTTGTTTTTTAAGATTACTAACCGATAATGTCACGACCCAAATCCACGTGACCGACACCCGCACACTATCCGACTCGAGCGAACCAACCCATATGATGCACCCAAAGCATATGCATGAAAATTAATTTAATTGCAAAAGCTCATTGAAAATTTTATGTATTTTCAAGTTAAACGATGGAACAATTTTTAAATTCAAAATCATACATTAAGTCTTTCATAATATAATAAACCAAATATAATAAATATATTTTCATATATATCTTTTACCATCATATTACTACAACTAATCACTACTATCTATGGAGCCTCTATACCAAGGAATAGAACTAGACACTTGGGCTATTGCCCGACTAATATAAATTAAGAAAATAACATGATAGCTATCACGGAATAGGAGTGGTGCCTCACCATATACCTCAGGAAGAGAGTCATCCTAGCCCTGTCCGCATGCCACATATCATACCTCATCATGAAATATGTAAATTAAGTGGGGCCCTGGAGGCCCCCAATGGGCTGAGTACACCACAACGTAGTCTATAGGTATCATAGACTCTCTCTAACTCAAGTTCATAGGACAAAATTTTACAAAACTTATGCAACCAATATTGGACATAAAGTGATAAACAGTTATACAAATCACGCTCTTTATCATTCTAAATAAAAGACAAGTGAAATGTAAGTCATGCTATAAAGTTTTAGAACGTCTTTATCAACCCAAGATTTTAATGGACATCATATAAAACCATTTCAATCTCATTAAATCATTAAAATTATTTTTGGCTCCTTAGGCCTAAACATAAGAAAGTTCTCTTTTACTTTTCACCGGGAGTACTGTACTGACATCGACATAATGAACTACTAGATGATCATCCTAGCAACAAGTATTTGACCCTACTTATCTAGGCAGCTTCCCGTAGTGTCGTACGAATCGACTTAACCTCACTACTTTAAGTAATGATCATTTTTCCTCTCAATGGGGGACTTTATCCCACGAACCTCGGCTTCACCTTGGAATGTGTCCCTACACCAGCACGTGTAGTTTCATGGTAACGAATTCAACATTTGAACAATTTCGGTGGTCTCCACTAGTAACTCCCAAAATATTTAAATATTAAAAATAGATTCATAGCCTAATAGCATCAAAGGATCTATTTTTATCAAATCATGATTTTCATAGCCAATTCAAATCATTTGAACAAAATCAAATGAATAACATTTTTCTTGGTAACGCCTTTAGCAATTTAACATCAATCTTTTAAAGATACGTGCTACTCCAATGTTCAAATTTCAAACTCCATACTTTTTCATGAAACATATCTTTAGCACTCAAATAGTTTATATTTTTATCAACACATAAGTTTTAATAAAATCTATAATATTTTTTTAACTGTCATCTTGCAAACAAGTTTTGAAAATAATTTTTTTATATATAAAATCACATGGCACTTCAAAGCAACAAACTTAGAAACACATGGTGAAATCCTTCCCGCTTGTCCCCACGAGTACAGATGCACATTTATAAATAATATCATATATTAACTCAAATATACTTTTAGAGAGAATCCCTCTAGAGAGCAAGTCATAATCAACTTACCTCAACCTTCAAGCTCCAAATATTACTGCAATGCTCCAATTAATTAATATGCTCAAATATCCCCAACAATTCAATATCTACCTTTAGATATCCCTACTACATCAAAACAAAAACAAAAAAATTCATAAATATCTATTTAGGCTTCACAACTCGGCAACTAACCTTCAACCATTCCAAATTATCCAATATGCCACTAATTAGCCTATTCAATTCCATTCTTATCATTAAATACTCATTTGGAGTCATTAGTGATACTATATTATTTACTCAACATCACCGAGCTACTACTCGTTAACTTCTCCAACAGAACTCTAGGCTCAAGAATATCCAATTCATGAACTAGTGTTAGTTCTTAGCCAGATGGAGATTCCCTCTTCAATTCGTCTATCAATTAGGTTGTCAAGTCTATTTGCATCATTAAGAACTCAAAATAATTTCATTTATATCAACCCGCTACTATTCACCTTCTTGTTCATTCAAAATATTATGTTCAAGACCCACTCTTAGGGTTTATACAATACTCCATTATAACTTCAAATAAACTTCATAAACGTGCTAGCCATACATCAATATATCATATATGTGAAGCTCAAGTAAAGGATTTACCTCTTAATGAAAGAATCTAGCTTTTCTCTTTTTGGTGTGCTTGAAGATTCAACCTATTTTCTATGAATTTCGATCCATAATAATGTTATTGCTATATCAAATGATGTTATATAATAATTCTTATACCAAATAAACTTTCCTTGAAGTGTATTCATAGTGGGAGAGTTCCTCCTTCTCTCTAGAACCTAGACCCTTGTCCAAAATTTTATCTCTTTCTCTCTCCTAAAAATAGCCATTTTTATAATTTAGAAACATGGGTAGGCAGTGGCGGAACCATAATTTTCATTAAGGGGTTTCAAAATATATAAAAGTAAACATACCAAAAATTAAGGGGAGTCAATTCATAGTGTGTGTGTGTGTGTGTGTATATATATATATATATATATATATATATATATATATATATATATATATATATATATATATATATACACGTATAATTCTTTTTACCTACCTACACAATGTATTTTTTTCGCGAAGAGTGTCATTTGACACCTCTTCCTATAAGATGGCTCCGCTGCTGTGCGTAGCTACACACACCTCCAGCTTAGCTACACTCCTCTCCCTCTTCAGCACCCTTTCATTTGATTAGTTGCTGGAATTAGCTACGCACAGCTCGCGTAGCTACGCTACGTGGCTGCTGTTCTCCCTTTAGTAAAAAGATCATAACTTCTTTTAGGATTATCCAAATTACAAACGGTTTGAAGAATTGAAAACTAAACTCATATACCTTTAGTAAAAAGATCATAACTACTGTTCTTGTTTGAAGTTAGGCTTTGTGCAAACTCATTTGAAACTTTAGCCCATCATATAGTTTCCAACTTGACTTAGCCTTAGGGCTCTTCTTAGACCATAAAACATTCTTAATGAACCTCATACATATATTATCATGGTCAATTGATATCCTTCATATTATTAGTCCTGTTCATACCCAAATTAATATAATTAGCACCCGTCAATCTTCTTAATGGTCTTAAAATACTTCAAAATTTTTCGGGGTGTTACAGTTAACAACGGTCAAATTTAAATAAGACTGTTGCCCAATGGCTAGTTTTGGCAGAAAATACCATTCTCGGACTTCTTTGTTAAAAAACTAGCCCCTCACCCTTAATAATTGAAAAATTACATATTTAACCTTTTGAAAAATATAAATAGTTTCACTCTTCAATGTTTCTCACAACTTTCTCTCTTCTTCAACTCTAATTATTCTCTATATTTTTTATTGCTATTCCAAGAGCCACTACAAAATTACAAATAATCAAGTGAAGTGTGATATTATCAAATATCAATTGAAGTGTGGTATTATCAAGTGAAGTATGCTATTATCAAGTGAATTGTGCTATTACCAAGTAAAGCGGATTTCAAATTTTTAATTTAGTGTGGCATCGAGCTACACTCATTCCATCTCTTTCTCTTATTTGGTGTTTATATTTATTTTATTATTTAGAATTGCTAACTTAGTTTTTTAAATTTAATCTGCATAATAAAAAAATTTATTTAGAACAACCCAAAAAGCGTGTGGTAGTGGTAAGAGTAAAAAATAAGTGGTTCTGCTAGTAATTTTATACATGTTTATGAAAGCTTACCTGAAAATATAAATATAGACTATGAGCAACTACAAGAAGATTATGGTATAGATGATGATTTAGATAATATTAAATTACTAGATAATCTTGAAACACCACCACATACACGTGATAATGCTAGTCAAACTAATAGGGATGATGATAGTATGGGTAGGCCTTCTCTCCCTGTTAAGAAGAATTGAAGATTGAGAAGTACGTGTTGGAATTTTTTTACTAGACTAGAAGAAGATAAGAATGATGTAACATATAATATTTGTCAAGAAACTTATAAACATGAGACTGTGGGTAAGCAAGGGGAACGGGTCAACTTTGTAGACACATGTTAGATAACCACCATATTCAATTGGGCGCTGATGACCAATCAGGCCAATAAAAACTTAACCCAAACACTGGCGGTTTATTTGGTAAATATGATGTAGTGAAAGACTGGAAATAATTAGCTAAAATGATTGTCTTAGGTTGTTCACCTTTTACTTTTGCTTCTTCACTACATCTTATTACTTACATTCAAAGAATTTATAACCCTTTATTTATAGGTATTCCTAGAAGTACTTGTAGAGCTGATATCTTTAGGCTTTTTGGACAATATCAGACATATATTCATTATTTATTTGCTATCTTCCTTGTAGAGTTTCTCTTGCTACTGATATTGGTTGTGCTACTAATGGAAATGATTACTTGACAGTTACATGTCACTCGATGAATGATAATTTTATAATATGAAACGTATTATCGCTTTTAAAAATGATAAAGATCAAAGTCATACTGCCATATTCGTAAGTAATACTATCCATGAAGTTGATATATTATTATAACCTTGAAGAAAAAGTTTTGTGTATGTATTTTGATAATACTTCTAACAACAAGGCTGCTTCTTCACTATTAAAAATGCACCTATGCCCGCCACTTGCTAACATATTTCATGTTAGGTGTCATGTCATATTTATAATTTAATTGTTAAGAGTAGTCTTGAATTATTTAAAAATGAGATAACTTTAGTTAGATAATCTACTGGTGTAATTCAAAAAAAATAATAGGGGTACTAGACAACAACAACAACAACGACCCAGTAAAATTCCACCAATGGGGTCTAAGGAGGGTAGAGTGTACGCAGACCTTACCCCTACCCCGGAGGGGTAGAGAGGCTGTTTCCGGGAGACCCTCGGCTCATAGACACTAGATCTGTAACAACAAAAACGCAAAATAATATCAGCAACGTGAGAGATAACAAATAAATGGAAAAGCAGTAACATAAATATTATGCAAAAGTGTGAAACATAACATAAATCGCTAGCAGTGCTAGACAAAACACTATCATACTCGACGGAACAAAGGGGAAAACCACTCGACTACCCCTTAACCTACCACCCTAATGCTCGACCTCCACACCTTTCTATCAAGAGCCATGTCCTCGGAAATCTGGAGCCGCGCTACGTCCTGTCTGATCACCTCGCCCCAATACTTCTTAGGCCGCCCTCTACCTCTTCTCGTACCTGCCAAAGCCAATAGCTCACACCTCTTAATCGGGGCATCTAGGATTCTCCTCTGCACGTGTCCGAACCATCTAAGCCGCGCTTCCCGCATCTTGTCGTCCACCGGAGCCACGCCCACCCTCTCCCGGATATGTTCATTCCTAATCTTATCCAGCCTAGTGTGCCTACAAATCCATCTCAACATCCTCATTCCTACTACTTTTATCTTCTGGATATGTGAATTCTTGACTAGCCAACACTCAGCCCCATACAACATGGCCGGTCTAACCACCGCCCTATAGAACTTACCTTTGAGTTTCGGTGGCACATTCTTGTCATACAAGACTCAGACGCTAACCTCCATTTCATCCACCCCACTCCAATATGGTGCGTAATATCCTCGTCGATCTCCCCATATCCCTGGATAATTGATCCTAAGTACTTAAAACTTTCTCTCTTGAGGATGACCTGAGAGTCAAGCCTGACTTTCTCATCCGCGTCCCCCGCCATGTCGCTGAACTTACATTCCACATATTCCGTCTTAGTCCTACTCAACTTGAAACCTTTAGACTCCAGGGCCTGCCTCCATACCTCCAGTCTCCCATTAATGCCGCCTTGCGTCTCATCAATCAGAACTATATCATCAGCGAACAACATACACCATGGCACCTCACCTTGTATATGGTGTGTCAGTGCATCCACCGCTAGGGAAAATAAGATCGGGCTGAGCGTCGATCCTTGGTGTAACCCCATAACCACCAGAAAAGGCTCTGAGTCACCTCCCACAGTACTAACCCAAGTCATGGATCCGTCATACATATCCTTTATCGCCCTAATGTAAGCCACTGGCACACCTTTCACCTCCAGACACCTCCAAAGGACGTCTCTAGTGACTTTGTCATACGCCTTCTCTAGGTCAATAAACACCATATGCAAATCTCTCTTCCTATCCTTGTATTGTTCCACCAACCTCCTGATAAGGTGGATAGCTTCTGTAGTAGAACGACCCGGCATGAACCCGAACCGATTTTCCGATATAGACACCGCCCTCCTTATCCTCCCTTCCACCACCCTCTCCCAAACTTTTATGGTATGACTTAGTAACTTGATATCCCTATAGTTGTTACAATTCTGAATATCCCCTTTGTTCTTGTACACCGGTACCATTGTACTCCACCGCCACTCATCAGGCATCCTCTTCGTCTTAAAGGTAACATTAAACAGCTCAGTCAGCCACTCCAAGCCTGCTCTACCCGCATATTCCCAAAACTCCACTAGAATCTCGTCCGGTCCGGTCGCTTTGCCCCAACTCATCTTACCCATCGCACCCACGACCTCCTCAACTTTAATGCACCTACTATACTTAAAGTCGCGGTGGCTCTCAGAGTTCCCCAATTACCCTAACACGATGTTTCCATCCCCCTCTTTATTCAGAAGTTTATATAAGTACGACTGCCATATTTGTTTAATCTAGGCCTCTTCCATTAATACTCGACCTTCATCGTCTTTGATGCACCTCACTTGATCCAGGTTACGAGCCTTCTCTTCTCTCGTTTTGGCCAGCTGAAATAACTTCTTGTCCCCACCTTTGCCCCTAAGTTCCTCATACAGCTGACCAAATGCAGCAGTCTTAGCCTCTGTGACCGCTAATTTTGCCTCCTTCCTAGCCTCCTTATATCTTTCTCTGTTCGCTCTCCTCTGATCCTCGTCGGTGCTCTCTACTAACTTAAGGTAAACCGCTTTCTTGGCTTCCACTTTACCTTGTACCACATCATTCCACCACCAGCCGTCTCGGTGCCCACCAGCGTAACCTTTCAAAATTAAAAAATTTGTAAAAATTCTATTAAATCTTCAATGACATTCTAAGTGTTACTTGTTAACAAACAGTTAGGATCAATATAATGTCCATTAGCAACTTCAGTTATATGCAATTTATATTTATAACAACATCTTAGGAATAAGAAAGGGGCGTGCAGATTGTATTTTTGAGGTTTGTAGCTTATTTAGGCTTGAAATGGCGAAAGTCGAATTTTTAGAGATTTCGACCGGTAGTGAACTTTTTGATATCGGGGTCGGATTCCGATTCCGGATGTTGGAGTAGGTCTGTAATGTTGGATATGACTTGTGTGCAAAATTTGGGGTCAATCAGACGTGATTTGATAGGTTTCAGTAACGGTTGTGGAAATTTGAAGTTTTAAGTTCTTTAAGTTTGAATTGGAGGGTGATTTGTAATTTTAGCGTTGTTTGATGTGATTGGAGGGATCGGCTAAGTTCATATGGTGATTTAGGACTGGTAGGTTTGTTTGGTTGAGGTCCTAGGGGCCTCGGGTGGATTCCGGGTGGTTAACGGACTAGTTTTTGGACAGGAAAGATTGTAGAATTTCTTGGTGTTCAGTTGCTGGTTTTCTCTTATGCGATCGCGTAAGAGGAGACGTGATCGCGTACGCTTTTTTGAGGGCAGTGGCATTTTACCCTATGCGGTCTCGAGTTAGGGGATGCGATTACGTATGTTGGTCAGGCTGTGCATCGCGAACACGTGGGTTAGGCCGCATTTGCGAAGAGGAATTGAAGCAGCAGTAGAGTTCAAGTGTTGTTCATTGCGGTCGCGTGAGGACACACGCGATCGAGTAGGTGTGAGTAGCCAGTGGTTCGCGATCGCGTGTTGGGTGTCGCGTTCGCGTAGCATGTTTTTTAAACAGTTGGAATTTTGTTCTACGCGATCGCATGAGACGTTCCGCGATCGCGTAGTGTGTGCACATGAGCAGAATATAAACTTTTCAAAAACGAGGGTTAGCCATTTTTATCAAAACTTGAGTTTGGGAGCTCGTATTTGGGCGAGATTTTGAGGGAATTTTAGAGACATCAATTGGGTAATGATTCTACACTTGATTTGGGTTATATCCCACTAATCTATCATTAATTTCATCATTTAAATTCGGATTTGGGTTGAAAATTGGGAAAAACGGGAAGAAGTTCTTCAATTAAGATTTTGGGTTTGATTGAGATTTTGACAGCGATTTGGATAATTTTATTAAGAGTGAACTCGTGAGTGAATGAGTGTTCATATTTTATGACTTTTATCCAATTCCGAGACGTGGGCCCGGGGAGGCTTTTTGGGCGATTTCCAATTTCTTTCTTTATCTTTGATTTCATTAGCTAGATTAGTTTCTTGTAGTTATATTTATGATATGTAATTGATTTTGGATAGGTTCGGGTCATTCGGAGCTGGATATTCGAGGGAAAAGCATTGTTACGGATTGATTTGAGCTTGGTTCAAGGTAATTGGCTTGCCTAACCTTGTGTGGGGAAACTCCCCTTAGGATTTGATAATATTTTTGATATGTGAGCACCGTGTACGTGAGGGGATGAGTACGTACACGGGCTAGTTGTTGAAAAACCCGGTTTCTGCTAAGTAATAACCTGTTTTTCTTCTTATTTGAGTTATATCATCATGTGTTGTATCCCTGTTAACTTAGAATAGCATGTCTACTTGTCTTAATTGTTTATCTGAACTCCGTGCAACATGTTTAGTGAATTCCCTGCTTTTCCTTGATTTGAGCTTAGTCTAAACTGTAAGTTTTCTTGCTGTAGCTATTATTCCCGTTGTTTGAGCTGTATATTTACTTTGGGACTACGGAACGGTATTACGGGAGATCCCCCTGCATATTTACTTTGGGACTACAGAACGGTATTCTGGGAGATTCCCCTGTCTTGCATATTTACTTTGAGACTACGGAACGGTATTCCGGAAGATCCCCCTGTACATTTACGTTTGGGACTACGAGACGGTATCTCGGGAGATCCCCTGTTGTTATTACTGTGTAATGCGCTGTTACCTTTCTATGATTTCATTCTTGTTATATTTCAGTCTTTATTTTTACTGCGATATTATTGTTCCGTCTTATATTCTTATATATATATACCAGTAGGGCCCTGACCTGACTTCATCACTGCTTGATTGGGGTTAGGCTTGGCACTTACTAGGTATCGTTGTGGTGTACTCACGCCTCTCTTGCACATGTTTATCGTGTGCAGATCCAGGTACCTCCTACCAGCCTCGAGTTTAGTTGCGCGGTTGCTTCTTTCAGGAGACTTCGAGGTACATCTGCCCGCGTTCGCTGACCTCGGAGTCCTCCTCTATCACCTTATGTTAATTCTTTCCTTATTTCTATAGACACTGATGTACAGAGCAATTAGAAATTCGTAGAAGCTTGTGACTTACGGTGTTCCGGGTCTTGGGAGTGTTATGTATATTTCGAGAGTTGATTATTGTATATGCCGAGCGACATCTCTTTTGCTTATTTAAAATATCTGCTAATGTTAGTTGTTGATTTCATGTTCTTCATTTCATTTTCGCAAAGTGTTAGGCTTACCTAGTCATAGGGACTAAGTGCTGTCACGACAATTCAAGGAGGATGAATTTGGGTCGTGACAGTTTAGTATATATGGCTGGAAATTTTGTTTTACTATAGAATTTCAAGAAGAAAGAATGATATAGTTCTGCTCTTGAATCTATGCTAGAAAATTTCAAGAAATATTTCCATCATATTTCCCTTATTTACCTAACTGGCATTATTTTAAACCTTTCTATCAAGATGGCTACTTGTCGCCAATTAATCAATGCTTTATATACTTATATAGATATTGGAAAAATTGAAACCCCTGATGTTAAAACTTGCATTTCTGATCTAAACAAAAATTTGCAAGCTTTATATAATTATTATGCTAACATAGTTTATGCTTTTTCTGCTGTAGATGCAAATACAAATGTTCCTTCAAGTTCGGCTTTTACGTCCGCATTCGCATCTGGTCCTATGGAGGAAGATAACTGTGTTGTAGTTTATGCTATTTGGTCTATACTAAGTGAGCATCAATAATCCATTAATATGAACATTGATGAACTATAATTCTACCTGCAAAAAGCAGCGGAGCCCCACACAAATAAATTTCTACCATGGCTTGGTGGAAGAGCAACTCAAAATAATTTCTTCTTCTCGATTGCTCGAGACGTGCTAAAATACCGATTTTAACATTTGCATCAGGGACCGCATTTTGGCCAAGCAAGACAGCAGCTAGGAGCTACCCGTCACTCATTGGTTAGCAACTCTTTGAAAGTTCTAGTGTACTTCAGAGATTGAATAAGACCAGAACAACGAAGTTAAGGACATGATGAACCCAAAGACCAAGAAATTGGAGATATAATGGCTTTCCGATTCAAACAGTGTGGGAAACAAAGAAACTCATGTTGACATGGAAGATCTTACAAAAATGATGTAAAATATGTGATGTACACTTTTTTATTTTTTATAATTATTGTAAAATTTTAATTTGCAAGCTCAAAAATAAAAAATACAATATAGAACTTGCAAATTTAATTTGAAGTATTATTCAATGAAAGTTTTTGAGGTTTTATCCTTAAATATTGGTCTTATTAGCACTTAATTTTAAATTTAAGACTTTAAACGTTTAAATTTATGTCTTAAAGTACTTATTTATAATTTAGAAGTTTATAAACACTCAAGTATTAATTACATTAAACTTGAAATATAAAAGAAATTTTTACATTCCTATATCATGTAAGAAACCTTATTACCCTCAGTGTTTAAGGTTTGATATAATTACATTTAGTATACCAAATTACCAATTCTATACCATAGTGTATTTTAAGGGTACAATTAATGCAGCGTATATCCCTCCTTAATTCAAGGTATCGTATATCCCACCCTCCCACGTTTCTCTCTCCCAAACCCTCACCCTCACCCACGTTTATGTACTGTTATTAAACATAAAAACCTATGATTATGGAAACATAGATTTGCAGCATTAGGTTTATGTAGTCATCGGTTCAGCTCCAAGTCCAACACTTCGTTTTTCCCAGGTCGTTAAAGTCATCTTCGCAAACACCAGTGTGGTTACCATCCTGGACTAGAAATCTTTAGATCTAATAGTCTAATACTATCACAAACATAAAAATCCAGAAGTAACAAAATAATCTCTATTAGACAATAGATTCTACATGTATAAATGGGAAAGAGGGAAAGAAAATGCATTTACGGAATAATGGTAAATAGTAGGGACTGTCTAAAAAACCTCAAAGAACCATTTACGAATTAGGATTATACTTGATATATATCATGATATTAAAGTATGCGATCACATAGGAAAAGATTCAATCAAATATGAAGTCTTCCAAGTTTGACTACTCCTCAACAGCCAACAATCCAATTCAATTGTAGCTTAATTGGTATTTTCGACATAATTGCGTTTTTTGCAGAAGAATTTGTAGAAGTTTTAGTCGTTTTGGATTTGTGAAAACAGAAAATAATGCATCTACAATCAGAATACAAATAATCTACAATTCATCTACAAACTGGGTATATTGAATTTTAATATCCCAATTCCCATTTGATTGTAGTTTAATTGGGATTTTCGATATAATTGCGTTTTTTGCAGAAGATTTGTAGAAATTTTAGTCGTTTTTGATTTGTGAAAACATAAAACAAAGCATCTACAATTAGAATACAAATAATCTACAATTTATCTACAAAATATCTACAAAATGGGTACATTGAATTTTTATATCCCAATTCCCATTCAATTGTAGCATAATCGGGATTTTTGACATAATTGTGTTTTTTCAGAAGATTTGTAGAAGTTTTAGCCGTTTTTTATTTGTGAAAACAGAAAATAAAGCATCTACAATCAGAATACAAATAATCAACAGTTTATCTACAATTTCTGCAATTTGTCTTCTTCTTCTTCTTCTTCTTCTTCTTCTTCTTCTTCTTCTTCGAGTTTCAATCTGAAATTCAGTCAAAACCAAGTCTAATCTTCACCAAAACCCCTCGTAATTGAGATATAAACTCCAAACCATATTCCCGATTATTTTCAACAACACTCAATCCAAACAAATAATGATTTTTGAAAACCCAAATTTGAATTCAAAGCTTTCAAGCTTTTTAATGGCTGTCAATGGTGGAATTGCTGCTCTCTTTTCATTTGCTTTGTATTACTGAAATTTGCGATTGAGAAATAGAGAGAGATGTAGAGAGAATGTCGACGAACTGAGCTTTTGCAGAACTGATTTCTACAATTTGATTCGAATTTGTTGACGATTTTGTCTTTTTCTGCTTTGTGACTTAAGGAAAAATATCGAAAAACAGAGTTTTTGCAGAAAAGAGTCTATGTAATTTGATTTTAAATTGAAGATATAGGATTTGCGTTTCAAATTTGATCTGAAGGTCGCTAAATCAATTAGAATATTCTGTTCCTGATTTGTAGCGCGCCTAATTAGGAAGATTCAGCTACTAATAATTAGTATTTAATGAATGGTATATTAATTGTAGAAAAACTGTGAACATAGCGGGTAAATTAAAAACTATGCACATATTTGATAATAAAGTTTCATATATGGTATAGGAAGGAAAAAATTTCAATATAAAACAAAATAAACAGAAAATTAAAAAAAATAAAGCCCGGCCCCGTTCGAATCCCGAACACAAACGGGCCCAATGGAACCTGAAAATCTCAGCCCACTACCAGTCCGGTATCCCAGCCCACTTACCAGCCCGCTACGATAACAGAACGCGCTGGTTTCCACCACCAACCCGATCCGTTCGGTAGCAACCTTTGGTATATACTGTCCCACTAAAACTTAAATAACAAAATTATTGGAAAAAGGAAAACAAAGGCGGTTAATATTTGACGAGAGAAGCAAAAAAGCCCGAGTCATGCGGAAAAGCATATAAACAAAAAATCACCTCTCTCTTCTAAAAATAGAAATTCCCCAAATTCAGCCAAACCCTAACCCTAAGAACCAATCTTTCTTCTAAACGAATCTTCTCTCATAAATTCTCTCATTCCTCTCCATCCTTTTCCCTTTCTGGAGATCTGACCTCTTCTGCTAAAAGTTATCAATTCATTTCGGTAGATCGGTTTTTTCTTCTTTAGTTTCTTGAATTCCTATTGTTAATGGTGGAAATTTTCAAGAACTTGTTAATGAGCACCCCTTTATCTTCTATAAGGGGAATCTCCGTATCTTCTTTCTTTTCCTTCGGTTCTTGCAGAGAAGGTTGGTATTATCGTAGCGTCGGCCTCGACCCTTGATCATCTTGGCCCGAATCTTATAGGCCTACGTCCAGGACAGTGACTATTTTCCAAAGGCAATTCAGTCGGCGCTATTTCTACTAGAAACTGTCTCTCGGTTCGTAGGCCAGTAAACACATTTATTTATAAATCCAAAAAATATTCTCTCTAAATTTAGTTGGAAAGATCTTTTTTTGTTTTTGTTTATTGGATCACATTTGAGATCAATTGATAAGATGTTGCTTTATAAGACAAAGAAGATTCAACAGGGGAAAGGAAACCGGTTGTTGATCAGCATAACGGTTCTTGGGAGTGCGGGGCCGATTCGTTTTGTTGTGAAAGAAGAGGATCTTGTGGCTGATGTTATTAATACTGCATTGAAAAATTATGCTCGGGAGGGAAGGCTTCCTGTTCTTGGGTCAGATTTGAACAATTTTGTGCTATATTGCCCGGCTGTCACAACAGAAGGTATTGTCTTGTTAATTTTTGTGATTATGTATGCGCAATTTAACATTGGTTATATTTTCCCCCACTAAATTCCTGTGTTATATTTTCCATTGAATTTCTGATTTATATGTGGAAGTTTCATCTGTGGTTTAGCTTTGGTTGCATGTTTTAGCTGCTGATTTCATAAGGTAGATGTCTTTAAGGGTTTTCCCCTCACTAATTCCTTATTTAGGTAATCAATTGCAGTTTGGGAAATTTGTTTCAGTTGGCCTTTGCAGAAATTATTTGGTGGTTATATCATTGCTCAAGTTAACAAGCCCGACGCAGGGTAGAGCAGGGCAAGTGAAGCCTTATCTGTCAGAATGTTTCTCTGCCCCGCTTAACTTTTTCCTCCAATTTTCACCGATCAACCCTCGCCCTTTATTAGTGTTGGGCGTTCTGCACACGGTACAGTATTTAAGAACTTTGGTTCGGTACTTCGTGTTCGGTATATCAATTGTGCATACCAAATACCGTACCAAAGTAGTTCGTTACGGTTTGGTAAGATAGCTGTTAGTTTTCTTTATTTACGACTGGAGTTCTAACAATAGTCCATCCATATAATTCAAATCCATGAGATAGTCAGATTGGTTTGTCAACAACTGATTTGAAGGAATAACGCTTTCATTCATTGCACTCAATCTGTCTTCAAATGTCTAAGATTAGTACTGTACTTGATCCAAATTTATGTTAATCACTAATCACTCCTTCTAGCCTCTAAAAGCTCCAGCCTTGAAAAATCATATCTGCCAAAATTTATGTTCTAACTGAGAATCTGCAGTAAGCAAAGGACAGATGAACCAGAGAATCTAAAACAACAATAAAAAGAGGAACTTTTCAAATATTATTTAGTTCCAGAATTAAATATATGAAGATATCAACATATTCCACCAAGTTGGATTGTGTAATATTGGCAAACATATTTGATTGCAAGTCAAAAGTAAAAGATTGGACTTGGGTCGTTGGGTTGGGCTGACTGGCTTTAAGGATTGGACAGTTGGACTTGGGTTGGGCTTACTGAAATATTTCTGTATTTTGGTATTTTGATTTATTGAAGTATCGAAAGTTTAATACTGAGAACCGTACCGAAGTGCCGAACTTATAAAATCTTTATACTGAATTAGTACCAAAGAACCGATAACGAAATACCGAATTAATTCGGTCCGGTCCGTTTTTTCGGTTCTTCGAATTTTATGCCCACCCGTACACATTATGTGTCCTGCCCTGACCAGTTAGGTTTAATTATTTTCTTCATTTCCATGTTAGTTATTTCTTTAGTGGTCGTTTGGCTGGAAAGTTGTTATCCCGGGATTAGTTATTCCGGGATTAGTTATTCCACCTTTCCATGGGGATAAAAAAAAACTACAATCCCGGGATTAATTATACCACAATTTTCTGCCAACCAAAGATGGGATAAGCTCTTCTTAAGTTTAGTCCCGGGATTAATTATTCCTTGTCCCTCGTACCAAACGAGCCCTTAATATTTATTGTTTACTTTTTCATCATTTTCAAATCTGTTTCAGCTGGCTTAACTTATTCTTTTTGTAATCTCATCGATCAACAATATTTTTTATTTACATGTTTAATTTATAAGCTAAATGAAAGAAGTAAAATCTCAATATATTTGAAGTTTAATATGAAGACTTGAGAATGTTGAAAGGAATAAACAAGGATATTGGAAGCTAAAAGTAAAAAGTTGCAAAAACCCCTTGCTCCTGCCTCACGCAGCTCTACTTGCAAAACGGAAAATTTCCCTGCCTGCCTTTAAGGCTTCAGCCTGCCCCTACCGGTCCAGCCTCGTTGCCATCTCTAAATTTATCAGCATTGGTTTCTCCCCTGTATCTTTCTGCCAAATATCTACCTTTGTATTGGTGCCTGTTGTCTAAGATGCTCATCATATGTTACTGTTTTGTATTGGTGAACTTGAGGCTGTTACTGCTTTTTCGTATTATATGTTAGAAAGATTTTGGTAGGCTTTACACCTTTTCAATTTATGATGTCTTTTTTGCTTATATTTGTATTATCATTGCAGTCCTGAGTCCATGGGAGACAATTGGATCCGTTGGGGTTCGTAACTTTGTGCTATTCAAGAAGCCGCAGGCTGAGAATGCAATTCTTGATGGGAAACAAGCAGCAATGGATCGGAAGAGAGCTGCAAGTTGGAAGGCATGGTTCAACAAGTCACTCACTCGCAAGATAGTTTCTTACTGAACACACAAAGTAGTCTATGTTCTTGTTGGTATTTTGTTCGATTCCTTTTTTTTAATGTCGCTATATTTTCGTACTGTGAACTTACAGTTCCCTGTGACCTAACAATGTGAAATCTTGTTGGTGTTTTCCTAATGACAAATTAAGCCTTTATCAGCTACTGAGATCGTATTATGTTGATTTAGTCGTTTGAACTAAGCAAATCATGACAGAGTTCCAACTGATTTACTGTCAAGTCTTCTTATTATATTCAGCTCATAATAGATATTGATTGATTTCTGCTGTGTCAGTGGAAGTTGCTAACAATTTGAGGAGCTTATGCTTCTCCTTCTCTTGCTTCCTGGGAAGGTTCCTTCCCCATTATGTTTACTTGGACTTGTAGCAAAGTCAAAATCAAGCAAGCATTTTCCTGTCTTTAGACTTTCAAGAGATTGCATTCTTTTAGATTAAGTGAAACCAAAGCAAAATCTTTTTGTCATTAGATGAAAACTCTACAGTTTTTAATGAAGAATATTTTCTGCGAGATTATTTGTAGATATAAGGTGTCCTAACTTTTTTTTTTTTTTTGGCAAATCCTATTGGTTTTGTTGTCACCACACGCACAGAAGTAGTTTTCGGTTGACTCTGGCTTTGGGACCAAAAAAAGTGTATAGCAGCTCTTATGGTGTTTCCCACGTAAGAATCGTGTAGACTGATGAGGGTGGTTCAAAGAGAAGGATTGAAGGCTTTTAGACAAATCCCACATTAGAAAGGGAGAGAAGAATGTAGTGCTATATAAAATAGATCATAAGTTCACTGGATGTGCGTGCTTTTGGGCTTAATGATGGTTAACTCAAGGGGCAAATTCGTAAGGTGTGTGCGGCCAAAGCAGACAATGCGTTACCATAAACTTGGGTTGTGATAACGGAGCTAGCGCAGTAGTGGGGCAAATCTCAGCCAAAGACGTTGAATCCCTAGAAGTGTATGTGTGACGCCCATGACGGAGGACAAGTTTGATGAGGGCGATAAAAGAGAAGGATTGCAACCTTCGAGGGTGACAAGCTTCCAAAAAAGGGGGTGCATATGACAAGCTTCCAAAAAGGTGCACATGTTTTTAATTAGGCGCGATGATTGCGTAGCCCAAGGGACAAATCTGTGAGGTCTGTAGGGCCAAAGTGGATAATACATGCCATGAAACTTGGGTTGTGACGAGCTAAATCATCACGATAGAGTAGTTGGAAGTCTGGAGACTCGTTCGAAGACACTTATCTTTTCATTGATTTATTAAGGATGTTTATGCTAAAAGCGATGAAGCACTATAGTCAGATTGACTACTGCACTTTCGGTTAAACCACAAAGAGGGTATTTGGATTGGCTTTTAAGTTGTGCAAATCAGCTTTTGAGCTCTTTTTAGTTTTTTCAGTGTTTGGAAAAGTCAGAAAAGTGCTTGAAATAAGTTAAAAACTGCTTAAAACAAGCCAAAAGCAATAAGCTCGACAACCCCAACTTATTGCTTTTTGGCTTAAAAGCTATTTCTGCTGAAAAACCACTTTTTTTAAGCCAATCCAAACGGGCTCAAAATCTTACAGGTTGTGGAGTATTTACATTATCTGGCTGGTTATCTACTTCTTTGAATTGCTACAAATTTAAAGAAAATGAGGTTTCTTTAGATTGCCAACTAAAAGACCATGTAGCAATACCAACATAAAATAAGTAATACATGGAAAGTTTGCGTTAAATTAGAATAGGAGGTTATTGTTGTGAAGATGAACTAACAGGCAATTTTTCCTACCAACCACAACCAAAGCTCAATTTTTCTTCACAACCCATATAGCTATATAAACATAAATCAATCAAAGCATAACATACTAGCTAGTCTTCAAGCATTTATCACCTTCAACAATGGCTTATCACCACAACTCATCTTTTTTCTTGGTATTACTTGCCACCTTGTCATTAACAAGCAGCTACATAATTCAAGCGGAAGCACGCCATCTTCTCAAAGTAACTATGCCCGAGCTTCCTAAGCCTGAATTGCCACATTTGCCTGAAATCCCAGCTTTCCCTAAGCCCCAATTCCCTGAAATTCCAAAACCCGAGCTGCCAACTCTGCCAAAACCACAATTGCCAGAAATCCCAAAGCCGGAGCTTCCAACAATGCCAAAGCCAGAACTACCAACGTTGCCAAAACTCGAGATCCCTGCCATTCCTAAGCCTGAGCTACCAACTTTGCCAAAGCTAGAAATCCCTCAAGTGCCTCATAACCCTTGATTTTGAGGCGAATGACGTCCTCTTTGCTTCACTGAAGCAGTGTTATTCTTGAATGTTACACTTCTGTTGCAGCTTCCCTTTGGAACAATTAATTATGTGATTTTTCTGTCATCAGTTTCAGCTTCCTCTAGGAAGAAATATTTGTGTGATTGTTGTGTTATTAGTTCACTACTGTATTTGTTTCCGGTGGCATTACGCCTACAGTATTTGAGATTTTACCTATGGTGATTTTATTTTGTTTTGTCTTAATTTCATACTTTTCCACTCTTTCTCTTTGGTGATGAATAGATTTAAATTTGTAGTTAACATAATCTCCTAAGACTGGTGAATGCGATACAGAGGCCGACCTACGCTATACCGAGAGGGGTCACCGGCAACCATAAGTTCCGCCAAAATTTCATATATACATGTATATAGCTTTAGAAAATAGTGATATATTAGTAGTGGCACCATATATACAAAATAGATTTTGATCGAATCCAAAAGCGCGCCCGTGACCATCAAATCCTGAGTCCGGCTCTGAATTCCGATACATTCCATGAGCTGATGCATCCCAAACTCAACACAGAAAATTTTATTATCATTTCTTAGGTTAGGTGAAGCAATGAACTTACAAGCAATCCATTACGTTGTGGAGATTTGAACTAATGGAATATTATCAATTTCATCCTCGACTTGGTTACATAAATGGAATTGAATTCAAGTTAAATAGTAGTGTCTCACTGTCCTTCAAGAATACAAGATAAGATTTCAAGGATCTTGTCATATTATCTTGCCATTCTTGCAAGGTCTTATTGTTTGCAAAAGATTTGATTATCTCAAAATCAACATTTTCTTTAAATATTTTCTATCGGAAGGGAGCCTTGGAGTAATGGTAAAGTTGTCTCCGTGTGACCTATAAGTCATGGGTTCGAGCCGTGGAAGCAGTCACTAATGCTTGCATTATGTTAGACAGACTGTCTACATCATACCCCTTGGGCGCGGCCCTTCCCCGGACCCTGTGTGAACCCGGGATACCTTGTGCTCCAAGCTGCCTTTAAATATTTTCCATTATAGAGGAGGACTGTGGAATGGGAAGGGGAATAGGAAGGGGGAACAGAGTAACGGGAATCGAATCCACACCTATCATGTGTGAGGTTTTCACTGATATCGCTAGACTATTAAGCCTTTGTCCTAAATCTCAATATGACATTCATTTTGGGGAGAAAGCTGTGAGTGCATCAATACACGCATATACACATAGAATGTCAGGAATTGATGTGTAAATTCTGAAGCATAGTGTAGACTGTAGAAAATAAACAAAAGCTAGATTTTCGTTCAGTGTCAGTAATCGTCAACTAATTGCTTGTTGATTCTAATCCTGGAGTTTAAAGAGGATCTTGTTACATAACCAACAACACTTTAACAATAAAAAAAGATCTAGGATTTAAACTTAATGGATTCACACACTCTTTGTGTTGAAAGTTCTGCGTTCACGCATACTCTATATTGAAAGTTCTGCGTCAGATGAACCCATAGCCAAAAGGCCACATTCGCCTCTGTCAACAATAGGCTGCCTGCGGTTCTTAACCTCGAGTTTTAGGAATTGCCTGCATTATCCACTGTCCTGGGGCATGTATATGGAGGTTTCATAAAAAATAGCTCAATGACTAGTATAGAAAACCACTAAGCATGTACAGAGAGGCAAATGGATTTGTATCTTCTTCTTTTTTAGTTGAGAATCTGGAAGTAGAGTAAAAAGGAACTTCTGTTTGAAATGTAAACAAGCATTAATTTAGCAATGGAGTTGCTCATTTTTATTTAACTAGATTACACATACAATCACTTATACAATATTATATGTATTAAACTAGGATTGAAACTATTACTCATTGGATTACCTACTGGAAGACCTTTGTTATGTTATGGCCTTAGCTTGTTAGAAGATCAACATAAAATATGTAATAGTAGATGTATGGGTCAGAATCCGACCCCACGATAATTAACGAAGCTAATCCCGTCTCAAGCTAATTTGTGATTAATTAGTGGTACGACCACTCAAAATTAACGATATTCAACCCTTATCTGATAGATCAATAAGGCCACGACCCGTCCGTCATCATGAAGGCGAAACCTCAACGTGGTCACGGCCACTTACTGCCAGCTCACGAAGCTCACAACTATAAATACCAAGAGAGGAAACTCAAGAAGGGGGGGGGGGGGGGGGCTTCTTCGAAAACTATTGAGAGGAGAGAGAAAAATGGAGAACAATGCACATATATGGAATACCATTGTAAGGCTCTGAACCTCTTCATGGAGAGGCAGACCAAAGCACTATTATGAATAAAAGCTTTTATATTTCTCTTCCCAAAGTTGAGCATTTATTTTCGTTTCCTTCATTTGGTCCAATGGATTATTACGGTTTGCTATGATTTTCCCGTGATTTATTTATATTGTTTTATACTCATAAGGTATGTGATAACTTTTGAGCAAACAGTGTTATGCATGGGGAGTTTGCTTTAAATAAAATTAAGATGTTATTGTTGAGAAGATGACCTAACAGGCAATTTTTCCTACCAACCTCCTTCCTATTTTTCACGTCCCATGTCTATATAAACTTGTTCAAAGTGAAGCCTAAGCATAAAGCATACTAATGTTCAAGCATTTATCACCTTCAACAATGGCTTATCACCACAACTTATATTTTATCTTGTTATTAGTTGTCACTTTGTCATTAACAAGCAGCTACATATTTCAAGCAGAAGCGCGCCATCTTCTTGAAGTAACTCTGCCTGAGCTACCTAAGCCTGAATTGCCACATTTGCCGGAAATCCCAACTTTGCCTAAGCCTGTATTCCCAGAAATTCCAAAACCCGAGCTTCCAACTCTGCCAAAGCTTGAATTGCCTGAATTCCCAAAGCCAGAGCTGCCAACAATGCAAAAGCCTGAACTGCCAATGTTGCCAAAACTCGAGATAACATCCATTCCTAAGCCTGAGCTACCAACTTTGCCAAAGCTAGAAATCCCTCAAGTGCCTCATAACCCTTGATTTTAAGGCGAATGACATCCTCTTTGCCTCATTGAAGCAGCATTGTTATATGTTACGCTTCCCTTGTATCGTGTGATCATGTTCTTTTCCTCCTTTTTTGTTGTAATTTTGTTGATACTATAGCCATTTGCAGCTTTCCTTTTGGAAGGATTCTTCATGTGATATTCCTTCATCAGTTGTAGCTTCTATTGGAAGAAGTATTTATGTAATTGTTCTATCATCAGTTCACTACTGTATTTGTGTTTTCAATGGCATTACCATATACAAATATTTTCATATAAAGAAACTTACTACCGTTCTAGAATGCCTTTCATCAGCAAAATTTAAATCTATGCCAAAAGTTAGTCGTTGCTTCCAACTTATAGCAAACCAGTCTTGGTTTTTGATTGATGTTTCCTATTTAAGACTGCTCACGAACATAATATTGTGCGTTAAATGGAACTAACATAATTCCTCTTAAGTATATGAAGTTGAAGTTCAAGATTATTCTGTGATATTAATTACTCTTAGCTGAGGTGAGAGTCTTCTACTTTCTGGGACACTGCATGAAATGTCAGACTATAACCGTAATTTAGCTTCATAGGAATTCAAGATTGAAGTAACAATTGTGAAGCAGAGTGACAAAAGAATAAAATCATCAGCAGATAACAGTAAAATCAGGCAGTTTGATTTATGCAGAAGTAGAAATAAGCATAGGATTTTCAGCATAAGAAAAGCAAGACTTTGTAACATATCTACCTCCATCTGAAAAGAGAGACATGGGGAAAAAAAGAAAGATAAAGAATATCAGGAATGGTAATAACAAATCTATGGGTGTGTTTCGTATGAAAGAAAATATTTTCCAGTTTTCCCATGTTTTTGGTTGGTTTAAATATATTGAAAAATATTTTTCTTATGAGCTCATTTTCCTCCAATTGACTTCCTTGCCAAGAGAAGAGAAAATATTTTTCGAAACTCCCTTTCAACCTTCCCCACCCCCTAGTCCACACCCTCGCCACTCCGGACCCCATATCCCGATCTACCACCTTGCACACTGACCTCTCTCTGACCCACCCCATCACGGCATCCTCCGCCCATCCTCCAACCCCCACCCCGGCAAATCTCCACTTCCCAAACCAACCCCCACTCCGGCTCACCACCTACTCCTCCCTCGGCCCTTTCCTACTCGCTCCCCCCCCCCGCCCATCCACCCACCCCTTTGATCTTCCATAGTTGCCTAGATTATATATTTTTCAAAAGATATTTTTTTCTAACTAACCAGACGCTAGAAAATAAGTATGAAAACTAATATTCCGTGGAAAAGATTTTCTTTCATACACACACCCTATATTTTTTACATCTTCAGTGTCAGAAATCGTCAAGTAATTGCATGTTGCTTCTAATCTTGGAGTTTAAAGAGGACTTTGCTACATAATAACAATATTTAATGGAGCAAAAAGGTTTTTACTTGATGTAAATAAGCATTTATTTTAATGGATCTGCCCATGTTTCTTTAACTAGATTAAACGTACAGTCACCTATATACACAACATGGATTAATAAGCAAAACCATTTACTTGCCATGTTGAAGCGTAACAAAGTTAAAGAAAGGTAAGTTCTCATTAGATTACCTACTAGAAGATATTTGTTATGTTATGACCTTGTAATAGATGATATGCATGGAGACTTTGCTTTAAATTAAATTAGGATGTTATTGTTGAGAAGATGACCTAACAGACAATTTTTCCTATCTATCACAACCAAAGTAACTTATTCTTTCTATTTTTCACATAGCATGTCTATATAAGCTTGTTCAAAGTAAAGCCTAAAGCATAATCAAGCAAAGCATAAAATACTAGTCTTCAGGCATTCATCACCTATAACAATGGCGTATCACCAGGACCAATCTTTTTTCTTGTTATTACTTGTCACTTTATCGTTAACATGCAGCTATGCAATTCAAGCAGAAGCGCGCCATCTTCTTGAAGTAACTCTGCCTGAGCTTCCTAAGCCTGAATTGCCACATCTGCCGGAAATCCCAACTTTGCCTAAGCCTGAATTCCCTGAAATTCCAAAACCTGAGTTACCAACACTGCCAAAGCCACAATTTCCTGAAATCTCAAAGCCGGAGTTGCCAGCATTTCCAAAGCCTGAGCTGCCAACGTTGCCAAAACTCGAGGTTCCTGCCATTCCTAAGCTTGAATTTCCAACTTTGCCAAAGCCAGAAATCC
Organism: Nicotiana attenuata; assembly: GCF_001879085.1. NCBI lineage: Eukaryota > Viridiplantae > Streptophyta > Magnoliopsida > Solanales > Solanaceae > Nicotiana > Nicotiana attenuata. The sequence goes on along the minus strand of NW_017670374.1, from coordinate 635,193 downwards.
TTCAGGTGCCTAAAAAGCCTTGAGTTTGATGCCCAATGACATCCTCTTTTCCTCATGGAAGCAGCATTATATTGTTGAATGTTACACTTCCCTTGTGTCATGTGATCATGTTTTTCTTTTGGTTAATTTTGTTGTACTAGAGATATTTGAAGTTTTCCTTTTGGAATGATTACTTATGTGATTTCTGTCATCAGTTGCAGCTTCTGTTGGAAGAAATATTTATGTGATTGTTCTATCATCAGTACTTCACTACTGTATTTGTGTTTCTAATGGCATTCATATACAATTATTTAATATTGATGGGAAGCCTTGGAGCAACGGTAAAGTTGTCTCTGTGTGACCTATAAGTCACGGGTTCGAGCCGTGGAAGCAGCCACTAATGCTTGCATTAGGTTAGACGGTCTACATCACACCCTTGGGTGCAGCCCTTACTCGGAACCTGCGTGAACACGGGATACCTTGTGCACCGGGCTTCCCTTTATACAATTATTTAATATAATATAAAGAAACTTACAATGCTTATAGAATGACTATAATAGCAATTCCTAGAGTTCTAGAAAACTCAATATTTGACAAATAACTTTTATCATGCAACAATCATCAGAACATGCTAGGCAAAATAATCTTAGTTTTTGATTCATGTTTCCTATTCAAGACTGCTCAGAAAATTTTGCATAATTCCTCTAGGCATGAAGCTGAAGCTTAGTTTAAATTCCAAAGGATAAATACATTGTGTTCATATCCAGTTAAAGACTATCCTGGAAAATAGCTCTTAGCTGAGCTGAGACTCTTATTACTTTTTCTTACATCTCGAGACACTGCAAAAAATTGTCAGACTATAAGCCTAATTTATCTCTGGTGAAATTTACGATTGAAGTAACAATCGTGACACAGAGGAACACAAGACTAAAATTAGGAGCAGATAACAGTAAAACCGAGCAGTTTGATATAAGTAGAAGGAAGCATAGAATTTTCAGCATAAGAAAAGCAAGACTAAGTAGTTAAATATCTACCTCCATCTGAAAGGAGAGACATGAAGCAAAAAGAATATCAGGAATGGACTATAATCTGAAGCAAGGTTTAGAAAATAAACGAAAGCTGTATTTCGTCTTCAGTGTCAGAAATTGTCAAATAATTCAATGTTACTTCTAATCCCGGACTTTAGTGAGGATCTTGTGACATAACTAACAGTACTTAAACAATAGACTGACCGCAATTCTTGGCCCCGAGTTTTAGCAATTGCCAATGTTACCGGTGTCCAGGGGCATATGTACGGTGGTCCTGTAAAAATGGTTCAATGGCTAGTCTAGAAAACCGCTAAGCATGTATATAGAGGCTAATGGATTTGTATCTTTTTTCTTTACTTCTTCAGTATCCGGTAGGAGAGTAAACAGGATTTTACTTGATGTGGATACACATTAATTTAGTAATGGAGTTGCTCATGTTTCTACAACTAGATTAAACATATAATTACATATACAATATTATGGATTAAACAAGGAGTTGAAACCAATAACTTGCCATCTTTAAGTGTTAAAAACTTTAAAGAAAGGTGAGTTCTTATTGGATTACCTACTAGAAGACCTTTTTGTTATGTTTTGAGAAGATCAACATAAAATATGTAATAAATATTATGCATGGATGAGTTTGCTTGATATTAAATTATGATTTATTGTTGAGAAGATGAACTCACCGACATCTTTTCCTACCAACCACAACCAAAGCTCAATTTTCCTTCCTATTTTCCACATGCCATGTCTATATAAACTTGTTCAAAGTATAGCCTAAGGCATAATCAGTGAGTATAAAATACAAATCTTCAAGAATTTATCGCACCTTAAACAATGGCTTATCACAACAACCCATCCTTTTCCTTGTTATTACTTGTCACTTTGTCATTAACAAGCAGCTATGCAATTCAAGCAGAAACGCGCCATCTTCTTGAAGTAACTATGCCTGAGCTTCCTAAGCCCGAATTACCACATCTGCCAGAAATCCCAACTTTGCCAAAGCCTGAATTGCCACATCTACCAGAAATCCCAACATTGCCAAAGCCTGAATTGCCAAAAATCCCAAAGCTGGAGTTTCCAACATTGCCAAAGCCTGAATTTCCAACGATGCCAAAACTCGAGGTCCCTGCCATTCCTAAGCCTGAATTGCCAACTTTGTCAAAGCCAGAAATTCCTCAAGTGCCTCAGAAACCTTAAGGCCGAGGCGCATGAAATTCTCTTTGCCTCACTGAGGTAGCATTGTTGAAATGTTACACTTCATTGTGCCGTATGATCATTGTGTTTTTCTTTGTTGTTCTAGAATCATTTGAAGATTTCCTTTTGGAAGGATTATTTATGTGATATTCTGTCCTCAGTTGCACCTTCCTGTTGGAAGACCTGTTTATGTGATTGTTCTGTCATCAGTTAACTAATGTATTTATCTCGTGGCCTTATATACACATCGTTTTAACTTAATTTTCCTACTTTTATCCCGTCTTCCTTTTGGCGATAACTAGAGTTAACTTTGCAGCTCACATGCATTGTAATCTGATATGAATGGTGAATGTGATATTTCATGAGCTGACGCTCCAATATGCATCATAAGACATCAAATTTAAATCGAATTACAATACTCTGCACATAAATGGGAGTTAAATAATACTCCATTTACTGTCCTCTCAAGTAGAATATAACATACAAGTATTGAGATCAAGGATTCTGGTCACTTCAGCTTTACCATTATGGCAAGGTCTTATAATTACAATAAATTGCAATTAAAAGGAAATTTGAACATCTAAAACTCAATATAACTTATTCTTTTCGAAGAGTAAGCAATGATTTATCTATTAACATACATTTATACACTCAGACATGCTACGTAGAAATAATTGAAACTGATTGCCAGTTAAAAATAATTTATAGACAGTGATCCGAAGAGCTAACACTAGACTATATAGCTTGAACCCTAGCATGACAGAGGGAGCTAGGATTTGAAGCTTATGGGTTCGAGATTCTAAATCTTTTAAGTTGTTGCGTTCTAAATTAATAATATGTACATATCCAATGAATTTTTTTAAGACATATACATATGGACCAATGCTATTGCTTCGGTCGAATCCATAGCTTCTACCCTCTGCCCCTCTAGCATGATATTGGTAGAAACTGAAAGCAAGAAATCTTTTCTATTTATAAGTTCCGAATTTAATTGTTGCAATATCCTCGTAGTTATACCTTCATAATGGATTTACACTAATGTTGACTGCTACGCAAACATATACACACGTATCCAATCGTACATATTGTCAATGGAATATATTTCCCCCAAAATATGGAATTAACTAAATTATTAAAATGGTCTTATTGTTCATAATACCTTCGTGGCTTCTGTTGCTGTCACTGTTCTATTGTCTTTTTTCATCTTCTTGAGCTGAGAATCTATCGGAAACAGCCTCTCTATCCCATAGGGATGGGGTAAGTATACACACTACACTCTTTGGACCCTACTTGTAGGATTATACTAGGTTGTTGTTGTTGTTGTTGTGGTTCATTAATAACTAATTAGATATGATCTCTCTCTCACGCACATATGCACCCGTGAGAATTGAGATATCAAACTATATAGGAGTACTACTGTCCTAGTTTTGGACTTCGGAAGAACCTTAGCCACAAGGGAAGAACATGTCATTTTTACTATTATACCCGTGCTCGTGATGCTGTGTCATTTTATTCATCATAACATTAGCTGTAATCTACTTCCCATTTGCTCGGAGATTAGGAAGAGAGAAATGGAGATCAAGGTACAAATTTTTAATCAGGGGTGGAGTGGTTGACTGGGTTGTTTAATGTTATTTTTAAGGCCAAGAGGATGCCGGATGAGTGGAGGTGGAGTACGGTGGTTCCATTGTATAAGAACAAAGGTGATATCCAGAGTTGTAATAATTGTAGGGGTATCAAATTACTGAGTCATACCATGAAAGTATGGGAGAGGGTGGTTGAAGCGAGGGTGAGGATGACAATTTCTGTATCCGACAATCAGTTCGGGTTCATGCCGGGCCGTTCCACCACAGAAGCTATACACCTTGTTAGGAGGTTGGTGGAACTGTACAGAGAGAGAAAGAAGGATCTGCACATGGTGTTTATTGACCTAGAGAAAGCGTATGACAAGGTTCCTAGAGAAGTTCTCTGGAGATGCTTGGAGGCAAAAGGTGTGTCGGTTCCTTATATTATGGCAATTAAGGACATGGATGATGGGGCTAAGACTCGGGTTAGGACAGTAGGAGGTGACTCTGAGCATTTTCCGGTTGAAATGGGGTTACACCAAGGCTCTGCGCTCCGTCCATTCTTATTTGCCCTGGTGATGGATGCGATAACAAACCATATTCAAGGGGAGGTGCCATGGTGCATGCTATTCGCCGATGACATAGTTCTGATTGATGAGTCACGAGTCGGTGTTAACGAGAGGTTGGAAGTTTGGAGACAGACTCTTGAGTCTAAGGGTTTCAAGCTAAGCAGAACGAAGACAGAATACCTCGAGTGTAAGTTCAGCGCTGAGCCGGGGGAAGTGGGCGTCGATGTGAGGCTTGAGTCACAGGTTATCCCAAGTAGAGGCAGCTTCAAGTACCTTGGTTCGGTTATCCACGGGGGAGGGGAGATCGACGAGGATGTCACACACCGTATTGGGGTAGGATGGATGAAGTGGAGGTTAGCATCTGGAGTCTTGTGTGACAAGAGAGTGCCAACGATACTCAAAGGTAAGTTCTACAAAGCAGTGGTTAGACCGGCCATGATGTATGGGGTTGAGTGTTGGCCCGTTAAGAACTCACATATCCAAAAGATGAAAGTAGCAGAAATGAGGATGTTGAGGTGGATGTGCGGCACACTAGGATGGATAAGATTAGGAATGATGATATTCGGGAGAAGGTGCACGTGGCTCCCATTGATGACAAGACGCAGGAAGCGAGGCTCTGATGGTGCGGCATGTACAAAGGAGAAGCCCAGATGCTCTAGTAAGGAGGTGTGAGCGGCTGGTTGTGGAAGGCACGAGAAGAGGTAGAGGACGGCCTAAGAAGTATTGGGGAGAGGTGATCAGACAGGATATGGCGAGACTTCAGATTTCCGAGGACATGACACTTGATAGGAAGTTGTGGAGGTCGAGTATTACGGTTGTAGGCTAGGAGGTAGTTGAGTCTTGCGTTACTTTGTACCTTTGTGAGCCGAGTCCGGTAGGATTTTGTCTAAGAGATCTAGGGGCAATGTCAAGTCTTACTATTTTCTTTTTCGACGTTGGATCCATTTACTAGCCACCGTTTTTGCCTTGCATTTTTCTTCTGCATTTTATGTTCCTATTGTTCCTATGATCTCCGTGATGAATCTAATATCCTCTCCTTTTGTCTTCTTTTTATTATCTTGAGCCGAGGGTCTTTCGGAAACAACCTCTCTACTCCTTTGGGGTAGGGCTAAGGTCTGCGTACACACTAGCCTCCCCCAGACCCCACTTGTGAGATTTTACTGAATTGTTGTTGTTGTTATCCTGCAATTTCGTAATATTACAATTTTAAAGAGAGGTAAGTTCTCTTTAGATTACCTGCTTGAAGACGGACCTTTGTTATGTTTTTACTTTTGTAGGAAGATTAACATAAAATATGCGTTTGATGGAAAGCTATATCAGACTATATTAGGACGTTATTGTTGAGAAGATGAACTAACAGAAATTTTTTCCTAACCACACCAACCTAAGCCTAATTCTCCTTCCAATCTTCCCCATTCCATATCTATATAAACTTGTTCAATGTAAATCCTAAGGCATAATCTTTCAAAGCATAAAATACTATAGTCTTCAAGCATTTATCGCATGCAACAATGGCTTATCACGACAACCAATCTATTTTCTTGGTATTACTTGTCACTTTGTCTTTAACAAGCTGCAACATATTTCAAGCAGAAGCGCGCCATCTTCTTGAAGTAACTTTGCCTGAGCTTCCTAAACCTGAATTGCCTGAAATCCCAACTTTGCCTAAGCTTGAATTCCCTGAAATTCCAAAACCTGAGCTGCCAACTCTGCCACAACCTGAATTGCCTGAATTCCCAAAGCCTGAGCTGCCTACTCTGCCAATACCTGAATTTCCCCCGATGCCAAAACTCGAGCTTCCTACAATTCCTAAACCTGAAATCCCAACTTTGTCAAAGACAGCAATGACTCAGAAGCCTTGAGTCAAGTATCCTCTTTGCTAGCTAGTGATTGAAGCAGCGCTGGTGATCAATGTTATAGTACTTCCCATGTGTCATCTGTTTTTCTTTTCTTGTGTGCTGGAATTGTTTGCAGCTTCCCTTTGGAAGGATTATCTATATATATATGTGATATTTCTATCATCAGTCGTTTGTGTTTCTACTGGCATTAAATACAGTATACGATATTTTTACGCTTTTAACTATTGAATCTTTTAGGTTGCTTTTACTTTGTTTTTCTTCATTAATCTCCTACTTTAGTTATTTCTTCCTTCTTCTTTTGGTGACTTAATAGAGTTATCTCGTAGTTCACATGGTAATATAGTACTAGCTAATAGTGGATATTTCATGAGCTGCTGATGTTTAAGAATTTATGGATATTATTTACAGCATAATCATCTTACAATATTATTTACCACATAAAAAATCCTCGCATAACTAAACCATAAATCAAATTAAATGCCCAAGCGTGTATTGTCAAATCTTCATCGAAAATTTACATAATTGAAAACTGATTCTCTTATTAACCATATAAATAATAAACAACAACAGTAGTTTTGAGTGAGCCACGCTAATGACCTGATTGAGTGACACAAATATCCAAAGGCTGCATGTTTGCCAGCCAGCTCCGATTTGCTTATCTAGAATTAAGGTGGCATGTTTCAATTATAATTGATCGAATAATTCTAGAAAAATGATTTTTATTATTACTGCCTCCTATCAATAATGTTATCTAGTTTAGGATGGAGGTTGGCCGATTGATTGACATCCATTAATTAGTAAGCAAAAGGACAAAGCTAGAAATTTGATCATCACAATTCAAATGGTTGAATTTTGCATATGTTTCTACTTATTTTACTAGAATAATAAGTAATTTAGTTGTAGGAGAAGTCTTTTTTAAATTTTAAATTTAGTTAGATAAGTTTAGTTGAGATGTTTAGACATCAAAATTTTACTCTGCAGATTTTCTGTTTTCAAATTGGTTATTTAGAACCCTCTATGGTTAATAAAAAAAGAGAGATAATTTTCAATCAATACTTTAAATCTTCTTGTTGCTCCTTCTCTTTTAATAAATCTAAAAGTGGTATCAGAGCTTCACCAGTCTTATGAAATCTATGATGAGTTCAAGAACAAATTTCAACCATTTTTAAGCCATTTTTAACTCGTCCCTACTCTTAAACCAAACTCATTTTTAATTCATATCCATTTTTAAATTTTTTTCAATTATAGCAAGCAATAGTCTCTCCTTGAATGCCCATAATTTTTCACTGGCGAAAAGTACTATATTTGGCCAGTAATATGAAATCATATCTTGAAGCCTATCGTTTATGAAATATTATAATGGAAGAAAGATCCTTAAAATTAGTTCTTACAAATCTTATCATTCCCCAAATTAAAAATCATATAAAAGAAACTTAAGACAAGACAAAGCTGATGAGATTGCTTTTTATGCACAAAATCAAATAGAAAAAGAAAATAAAGAATGAACCATGTTGCAAAAGAATGCTAGTTCAGAAACACTCAAAAGGATGCACAAGCACAAATTGTAAAAGCAGAAATTAAGGAGGATCAACTTTTTTAGATTGCAGCAACAGAAGCAAGGAGTAGTCTTGAATTTTGCATCTGTTACTGCTTATTTACTAAAACTAGCTTCCACGTTCGTGGGACACAGGAAGATCATTTGTAAAATATTGTAAAACACGCACCAAAAGTAATAAACTTTGAATTACATAGATATTCTAAAACTACAATGATAATTTGCTTCTGTCTGAAAATAAAATAAAAGGTTTTCTTTAGTTTTCACTTTCTCCCACACATGAATCTGTCATACCTTAGCTTTTTATAAAAGAAGAAGAAGAAGAAAGAGAGAAAGCAATACATGAACATCCAATAGTCGGAGTCCAACACCAATAGCCAACAACAGTTTATAACAACATAATGGAAGTAATAAAAGAAGTAACTCAGAGATAGAATGCTCAACTCATTCACAGTTCTAGAAAAATAAGTTTTCTTTTCAAGTATATCAGTGAAAATCCAAATCTTTTACCGAAATCGCCAAAAATATGAGTAAGTTTAAAAACTGTAATTTTTCCCAAAGCCTTCAACATGTAAATGTTTTATTTTAAATGGCATAAGGAAAATACATTTCTATTACTATATGTCAATATGTGTGAGAAGTCATAAATGTCGTGATACCGTACAGCATGAGGAAATGCATCTCTATGCCTATATGCCAAGTGTGCATATCAAATGCAATGTATCTCAGAGATGAACTCATGTACTCACACTCTGAGAGTAGTCAATCTCACTGTCTCACACTTTCCACTTATCATGCTCAACCACTCGACATGCTCAGTCACTCAGTACTGTATATGGCCAATCCAGCCCAGGGAAGATCCATCCCGAATATATACATAGCAATAGTCAGTCACTCAGTACTGTATAAGGCCGTGAAGCCCGGGGAAGATCTATCCCCAAATATAAATGCTTCGGGCAAGATCCACGCCCAGAGAAGATCCATCCCTCAATATAAATCGACCGCGCTCACTGGGGGGTGTGTACAGACTCCGGAGGGGCTCCTTCAGCCCAAGCGCTATAATCCGCACGAATAACTCACGTGCTGCACGGACAACTCACGTGCTATAGTATCAATATCAGGATCCACACGGATAACTCAAGTGCCGCACGGACAACTCACGTGCTATAGTATCAATAAAATCACAATTAGGCCCTCGACCTCACTCAGTCATCAAACTCTCCAGTCTTTCGGGCTCACAATGTCATGAAACTAGCCCAACAATGATGATATGATGTACTAATAAATAGCAACCGAGACTGAGATATGATATGAATTGAATGAACATGACTTAGTATGAAATTATAATTTAAAAATATAATTCAACAGCAATATGACCTCAGCGGGTCCCAACAGAATAAACATGAAGCCTAAACATGGTTTCTAACATGGATCACAGCTCAATAGCTCCAGTACGTAGAGATTCATGGTTACACATAATATTAGGTAACTACACAGTACCACAGGGATAACGGAGCTACAATTCACATGGTGCACGCCCACACGCCCGTCACCTAGCATGTACGTCACCTCAACACCAAACACATAACACGTAAATTCGGGGTTTCATACCCTCAGCTCCAAGTTTAGAAAAGTTACTTACCTTAACTAGCCAAATCCAATACCGAGCGGCCAAACGATGCTCCATAAATGCCATCACGCGCGTACCGACCTCCGAACGGCTTGAAACTAGCCAAAACAACTCAAATACATCAAATAATGTCAAAGGAAACAAACCCATCGATAAATGTTGAATCTTAAATAAAAAGCCCAAAATTATCCAAAAAGTCAAACCCAGGCCCGCACCTCGGAACCCGACAAAACTCACAAAATCCGACAACCCATTCAATTACGAGTCCAACCGTACTAGTTTCACTCAAATTCGACTCCGATTCGATGTTCAAAACTCAAAAATTTACTTTATGAAACTTTAGGCTAAAACCCCCAATTTCTCTTTAAAATTCATCAACCAATTACAAAAAATGAAGATAGATTCATGAAATAAAATCAAAACCAAGTGTAGAACACTTACCCCAATCCTCGTGATGAATATTGCTTCAAAAGTCGCCTCAATCCGAGTCCCACATCTCAAAATATGATAAAAGAACCAAAACCTCGAATTAAATAGAGTCTGCCCAGCGAATTCCGCATTTGCGATCAAATCGTCGCATCTGCGACCCCCACTGCGGTAAACATTTCGCTTTTGCGACGAACCCCTGAACCAGCAACCATCGCTTCTGCGATCTCCTACCCGCTACTGTGATCGCGCTTCTGCGCACAATGAACCGCATCTACAATCGCGCAGGTGCGCCCATGCACCCGCACATGCGATCCTTACGCACAACTTCCTCTTCATGATTCTGCAATGACACTCCCGCTTTTGCGGCTCCGCACCTGCGCCCATGGCTCTGCAGGTGCGGTCACACCAGAACCTCTACCAAACCAGCCTTAGCTAAAATTCCCAAAATGCTCCGAACCTCGTTCGAAACTCACCCGAGCCCCTCGGGACCCCGTCCGAATATACTAACAAGTCCAATAACATAACACGAACCTACTCGAGGCCTCAAATCATACATAACAACATCGCGATGAATCACACCTCAAATCGAACTTAATGAACTTTGACTTTTCAACTTCCATAACTCGTGCTGAAACATAGCAAACCAACCCGGAATGAACCCAAATTTTGAAAAAAGTCAAAAATGACATAACGAAGCTATTCCAATTCCCAGAACCACAATTCGAATATGATATCATCAAAGTCAACTCCCGGTCAAACTTATGAACTTTCCAAAACTTCAAATTTCCAACTTTCGCCAATTTGTGCCAAAACCTTCTAGAAACATCCAAGTACAAATTCGGGCATACGCCCGAGTCCAAAATCACCATTCGGTCCTAACGGAACCGTCAAAACTCCAATCCGAGGTCAAATTCTAAAAGTCAAACTTGGTCAACTCTTCCAACTTAAAGCTTCAACAATGAAATTCATTCTTCCAAATCGATTCCGAATAACCTGAAAACCAAAGCCGACGATTCACATAAGTCATAATGCACCATACGGAGCTACTCATGCTCTCAAACTATCGAGAAAAGTGCAAATGCTCAAAATGACCGGTCAGGTCTTTACATTCTCCCCCACTTGAACATACGTTCGTCCTCGAACGTGCCAAGAGTTGTTCCCAACGCCATCAAACCACCGTATGACCTTACCATGCACATACCCGTGGGTGATTCCATGTCACCCTATTCCATATAGACCCAAAAATACAACATAACTGAAGACCATTACTTCAACCTCAGCCCCTAAACCACAGAATCCAATTTCCAACACCTGGAATTTCCTACAAGACCTGACTCTCTCTTCCACACACTGTATAAGTCTGAACAAGCTGTATCCAGCCATAACCATAACCCAAGATACAATCACATGCTACACCAAAGGACTCGCATACTCGTAGCAAAATTTTCGATCACAGCAACTACTCAAAATAACCCAATGCCGGTAATAAACCTTATATCAAACAAAACCTTGTTCTAAAACCTTTGTACACTGCCGATGATGAAAGAAACACGCAGAAACTCCTAACCACTCACCAGATCAACAAGCCATGGAGCTCCCTCTCCTTCGACAAGAATTATAGCTAATTTCTAAGCTGATCAGCCACATTGTCCTTTCAAATATACCGCAATCAAATCCGATAGCACCCATTCTAGGTCTGACGACCTCCTCTTATCAAATACAAGCTACTCTACTGACACGCCACACCAATACTACACAAAGCCACAAATCGTGCAATCCGTGCACCAATACGCAACAATTCAATTGTACTCAATCATGGAAAATGACTCAAATGAGAGAACCACCCGCAATCTCAACAAGTACCGCCATAACGACAATGCTAAAAACCCATCACACACCGTAGAACCATAACACACGAATCTAACACAAAGGATCATATCTCAACATAACTCCGCTGCAAAGCGTGGGCCCATCCAAATACTGGTCCATATGAAATACTTCAAACCACCCTGTTCAAAAATGAATAACCCCGCGCAGTTCGACATCAAGTACTCAAGGTGCATAACCATAACCACGAGGAAGCAAATGACACAATGCCACATAAACCCAAAAGAACATAACCAATGCGCAATCAATCATGCATTACCCAAATACCCATCTCGCTCAAATTACGCTATAAGGCCCAAATAGATCCGCACCATGTCTGCATATAACCAATGGATCACAACTCCTTGTAGCATAGAAGGATAACTCACTGAACATCTCAGAACAGGAATAAGCTCAACTCTAACCGAATGGCACATCCCTCAACAACAGCAGTACGGAGTCAACCAATCCGACCCGGTGAAGAACACACATCCTCATTAGGCATACCAATGGACCCCAAATCAACTCTGGTCACCCACAAATAGATACATAACCCTCTGAAAGTCCACAATGACTGGATCATAACACATACTATCATCTGGCTAGCTTTAGCACATCTTCCCAGTCCACAACCACGAAACAATCTGCTTTCGAGAACTCTCAGTCTCCAAATCCATAGAACACACGAATCACCATATCTGATCCCAACTCCACTGCCCAAATATCTAACACATCTCTCACACATAATTATCCCACATGGAATACTTCTATAATTCTTCCGTGCCACATCGCAAAATCTGAATATCAGCACTCGATCTACCAGGCGAGTACCGCAATATCAATGAAGCGTTCGTAAGTCAAAACACAATGTGCCCTACGAGATTGCGCACCCTTCTCAGGAAAGACCAAGTAGTTTTAGCATTAATCTAAACATCGAAAACTGCCCATGCTGTCTAAGAATACAAGACCTTCCCTTCAAAACTGAATCGTGACCTTGCACATGCAAACCTCAATCCTACACAACCCAATACATCTATCATGCCATCATACGAAAAGTACAAGAATCTCATAATCAACTCTGAGTCACAAGCAGAATACATACCCGATCAGTCAGAAACCTTCCATTTGATCTCATCCAGGAGAAAATATCAATACGCAACATGTTCCTCACGTCGGTAGGAAAAATCCATCTCAAACCGTGGTGGAAACCGCCGAGAGCTCTTCGAAGCCTATTTTCACATAACTAAACCATCAGGATTGAATCTCTCTAACTCTACCAAGCCACGCGGGTTGCCAAAACCCAAGAGCATTGCCACGAAACACATGTAGAGACTCATCACGTCGTAAGAACCAAAAGAGCCAATCATATCCATTACCATGCTAATCCAACCTATTACCAAGCTATCCTAATTCTCTGATTTCCTCCAAATTACCCTCAAGTTGACACTTCTCCTTGTCGGAACACCATGATTCTTACCCAAAGCTTACCACACAAGAGATTCTAGCATAAAACCATACCGCCCTAAAGCCCATAAGCCGCTGAATTCTCTCTTAAGCACCCCAAAGCACCACAACCGATACACCCACTCTGAGGAGACCTTATGTGAACCTAAACCTGTTTCTTTCACCTCCTTGATATTGAAGTGTATATCCACAATGATATGGAAATGCCATAAGTCTCGACACCATCCAACTTAAATCTCAGATTCTAGCCATATACAAATCCGCAAAATTCTCAATTGCTACATATAAATCTTGAATCTATTAGAACCTTCTCGAGAATCGTCCACTATGCTCAAATCTAAATTGCACCAACCAAATGGGCGAACGACCCGTGCCCCATTAGCTCAACAATTCCAAAAGAAGTAATCCACACTTTTAAGCAACCGGGCAATTTCCTACTCCACGCGCACTACTTCCTTCTCGAATAACAACTAAATCACCCCATGATTCCCATATACCCATAAAGTGTAACATAACCCGTATCCAAAAATTCCTTTACTCAAGTCATCCTCGATCTCAACCTCTGCAAGTCATCACTGATTCACAAGTATACCTCAAATCGAAACCATTACAACACATAACCGTGCAATCAACTCGTCGATAGCCAACTCCCCCACTTGGCTCAAAGCCATAGGACAAAACACTCGATAACTCAAAATGCTCATACTCTATTACTGCCCAGATCCCGCACTGAAAGTAACTTAATCCCTCATAAGCTCATGTAACACAGACCATCTACTACCTCAAATAATCTGCAATTCTCGCATTCATCCTCGTAACAGTCAAGCCAACTTCCACAAGCGATCCAAACTCAAATTGCAACACATATAATTCACTGGTAAAGGAGAACTCACTATAAAACAACATAAGGATCACACAACCTCAGGACACCCCGCAGGAGATAACCCACCTGCTTTGCCTCAAACGGAGATCTCTCCATACCCTTCCATATCCACAACTACTACACCAACACTTAATCTCCCCGAGTCTGAACTCATAACAAGACATGAAAATCTACTTCACTCCATAATTATACAACATGAAAGGTTCCCTCAACACACCCATAACTCGAGCCAATACGTCAAATCAAGACAGAAATCAAACACCCAATATTCCTTTCTACATCTCAAGCAAACTCTTATCGTCACATTCAAATCATATGGACACATCTCGCAGTCGCATCGTGCTCATCACATAGCTATCCAGCCACTCATTGAGGCCCGAATCCACTCATAGGGACACTATCGTACGTATTAGTCCAAAAGCACGTGCTCACATAACCGAAATCATCGTGCTCACGCTACAGTCAGAACTCAGCCTTAAGTCCTGCAGACTGGTCCATCATCAGCACATGAAATCACATCTAGCACTTTATCCATGGAATCATAAGCCGCAGGCGCACAACCGATACCGAGCGCTCATATTCACATACGAATGTGTGGAAGGAATTCAAAGAGTTACTCTTCAAGCTAAATCAATGTCGCACGATAAGGAAAGAAGATGGGAAGTATATCCTAAATGCCCTGTAGCCTCTCGAAGATAGGTATGGACGTAATCATACCAATCCGCAAGACTCTGCTGGAGACTTGCTCATGACCCCTTGAACCTATGAACCTAGAGCTCTGATACCAACTTGTGACGACCCAAAATCCAACTAGTCGTCATGGCACCTAACCCAACTGGTTAGGTAAGCCAATTATCAACTATCCAATTCCAAAGAAATTAAATAAGACAATTAAGTAAAAGAAAATATCTGAATCTTATACATTCCCCAAGGACTGGTTGTACAAATCATGAGCTTCTAAGATTAGAATTTACAAAGGTGGTATGAAATAAATACGTCATTTGTTCGGAATGTACATAAATAGATTTTTATATAAATCTAAGGCTACCATGAACAAGAGCCAGCTACAACCGGTACTACGTCTTCAAATCTAGCTCCCATCGATCACAGCAACATCAACATCCAACATCTGCATGCAAGGTGCAGAAGTGTCATATGAGTACAACCGACCCCATGTACTCAATAAGTAACAAACCTAATCTTAGGTTGAAAGTAGTGACGAGCTGGAACATAGGTCGGAGTCCAACACCAATAGCCAACAACAGTTCATAATAACATAATGAAAGTAATAAAAGAAGTAACTGAAAGATAGAATGCTCAGCTCGTTCCCAGTTCCAGGAAAATAAGTCTGCTTTTCAAATATATCAGTGAAAACTCAAATCTTTTACCGAAATCACCAAAAATATGAGTAACCAAAGCCTTCAACATGTAAATGTTTCATTTTTAAATGGCATGAGGAAAATACATCTCTATGCCTATATGTCAATGTGTGATAAGTCATGAATGTCGTGATACCGTACAACATGAGGAAAATGCATCTCTATGCTTGTATGCCAAGTGTGCATGTCAAATGTAATGTATCTCAGAGATGAACTCATGTACTCACACTCTCACACTTTCCACTCATCATGCTCAACCACTCGACATGCTCAGTCACTTAGTACTGTATATGGCCAATCCAGCCCAGGGAAGATCCATCCCGAATATATACATAGCAACTGACAGTCAGTCACTTAGTATTGTATAAGGCCAATACAGCCCGGGGAAGATCCATCCCTAAATATAAATGCTTCGGGCAAGATCCATGCTCAGGGAAGATCCATCCCTCAATGTAAATCGACCGCGTTCACTGGGGTGTGTGCAGACTCCGGAGGGGCTCCTTCAGCCCAAGCAGTATAATCCGCACGAACAACTTATGTGCTACACGGACAAATCACGTAGTGTAGTATCAATATCAGGATCCGCACGGACAACTCATGTGCTGCACGGACAACTCACGTGCTATAGTATCAATAACCTCACAATCAGGCCCTCAGCCTCACTTAGTCATCAAACTCTCCAGTCTCTCGGGCTCACAATGTCATAAAACTAGCCCGCCAATGATGATATGATGTATCAATAAATAGCAGCAGAGACTGAGATATGATTTGTAATGAATGAACATGACTGAGTATTAAATTGCAATTTAAACAGACCATATCAGCAGATCTTCGATCTTGTAAATAAGGCATATCTTGTCTAGGTAAAATTTTGGAAATGATACCTTTATTTCCGTGTCTTCCAGCTACTTTATCGCCTACTTTGATTTTACGTTTCTGTAAAATATATACACAAATTGTTTCGGGATTATAACTAGAACCACCCCTTTTCTGGATCCATCTCACATCAATAACTCGACCCCTGCCACCCGCAACATCTTGTTTTGCCAAACTATTTTAGGGTTGACTCTGTTAACTAGTTGATGGTTGTTTCTGAATTCCATCTCTACTGCAGAATCGGACGTGAGAGTTTCTTCTCATCTAGCTCCTCGCGAATAAATAATTCAACAGCAATATGACCTCAATGGGTCCCAACAGAATAAGCATGAAGCCTAGACATGGTTTCTAACATAGATCACAGCTCAATAGCTCCAGTACGTGGAGATTTCACGGTGACATATAAGATCAGGTAACTACACAATACCACAGGGATAACAGAGTCACAATTCACATGGTGCACGCCCACACACTCGTCACCTAGCATGTGCGTCACCTCAACACCAAACACATAACACGTAACTTTGGGGCTTCATACCTTCAGCACCAAGTTTAGAAGTGTTACTTACCTCAAACTAGCCAAATCCAATACCGAGCGAGCCAAACGATGCTCCACAAATGCCATCCTGCGTGTACCGACCTCCGAACAACTCGAAACTAGCCAAAAGCAACTCAAATACATCAAATAATGCCAAAGGAAACAAACCCATCGATAAATGTTAAATCTTTAATCAAAAGCCCAAAATCATCCAAAAAGTCCAACCCGGGCCCGCACCTTGGAACCCAACAAAACTCACAAAATCCGACAACGCACTCAATTATGAGTCCAACCATACTAGTTTCACGCAAATCCAACTCCGATTCGATGTTCAAAACTAAAAAATTCACTTTATGACACTTTAGGCTAAAACCCCCAATTTCTGTTTAAAATTCATCAACCAATTGCAAAAAATGAAGATAGATTCATGAAATAAAATCAAAACCAAGTGTAGAACACTTACCCCAATCCTTGTGATGAATATTGCTTCAAAAGTCGCCTCAATCCGAGTCCCACATCTCAAAATATGATAAAAGAACCAAAACCTCGAAGTAAATAGAGTCTGCCCAGCGAATTCCGCATTTGCGATCAAATCGTCGCATCTGCGACCCCCGCTTCTGTAGTAAACATTTCGCTTTTGCGACGAACCCCCAAACCCGTAGCCATCGCTTCTGCGATCTCATACCCGCTTCTGCGATCGCGCTTCTGCACATAATGAACCACATCTACAAGCGCAGGTGCGCCCATGCACCCCCACATGCGATCCTCATGCCCAACTTCCTCTTCACGCTTCAGTAATTACACTACCGCTTTTGCGGCTCCGCACCTGCGCCCATGGCTCCGCAGGTGCGGTCACACTAGAACCTCTTCCAAAACAGCCTTAGCCAAAATTTCAAAAATGATTCGAACCTCGTCCGAAACTCACCCGATCCCCTCGGGACCCCGTCCGAATATACCAACAAGTCCAATAACATAACATGGACCTACTCGAGGCCTCAAATCACGCATAACAACATCAAAACGATGATTCGCACCTCAAATCAAACTTAATAAACTTTGACCTTTCAACTTCCATAACTCGTGCTGAAACATAGCAAATCAACCCAGAATGAACCCAAATTTTGCACAAAAGTCCAAAATGAAATAACGAAGCTATTCCAATTCCCGGAACCAATATTCGTTCCGATATCATCAAAGTCAACTTCTGGTCAAACTTATGAACTTTCCAAAAAATTTCAAATTTCTAACTTTCGCCGATTTGTGCCTGAACCTTTAAAAACATCCAAATGCAAATTCGGGCATACGCTCGAGTCTAAAATAACCATCCGGTCCTAACGGAACCATTAAAACTCCAATCCGGGGTCAATTGCTAAAAAGTAAAACTTGGACAACTTTTCCAACTTAAAGCTTTAACAATGAAATTCATTCTTCCAAATCGATTCCGAATAACCTGAAAACCAAAGACGACGATTCAATTAAGTAATAATACACCATATGGAGCTACTCATGCCCTCAAACTACCGAGAGAAGTGCAAATGCTCAAAATGACCGGGCGGGTCGTTACAAAGGGAAGTGTGCTTTGTTTACTCCTTTTGATTGTCATCGTCAAAAAGGGGGAGATTGTTACACCTAAATTTTAATGATGACAATAGTGCAAATCTAATCTATTCTTCTTGATTGTAGAAAATCAGGATGACAATGCTATCAGAAGGAAATAAGATCAAGTGCAGTTGATATGGGGAAGCCAATTTGTAAGTTAAGGGGAATTATGGAAAAAGGAATCAGAAGATTCTGGTGATTGATCCATCAAACCAAGTTGCAAATCACTCCTTTAATCAGGAACAAGAATAGGAAAGAGATCATTGAATCTAGCTCATCATATAAGGGGGATTCAGAGGCAACCCTTAGGTTAAATCTCTTAGAATATTCTTGTCTCAATCAATGGTTTGCTACAATGATTAGTTCAAAAAGAAGATTACAAGATCTCAAGACTCTCATATAAGAAGGCTGGAAGACAAAAGAAGAAGCTACACAACTTAATACTTGTTTCTATATCTCTCTAGTTCTTAGTACGAACACTATACTCTTGAATTTACAAGTGTCACAAAAGATAGGAAGAGTTAGAAAAGAAAACAAGATTTGTGTCAAGTTTAGACAAACACTGTTGCTGAATATCGTTAGCGGTGAACGAACTAAAACCACTACTATATAACGACTCATTTTTGAAGATCTAAGAGAACCGTTGTGACCCAAAGGAAATGGATGTAGGTATCACACTGGTACTAAACCAGTGTAAAACTCCCGTGCCTTTACTATTTTAATCCTGCACAATATACTTCTGCTGCAAATTGAACCTGCTGAAAACGTTTAGTCGACTAATTCCTTTTTTAGTCAACTAAGTTTTTAATTTGGCCAAAATTTACCTTTCTTCCTCTTGTGCTTTCAATTGGTATTAGAGCAAGGACTCACAAGTATTTCCTAACAGTAAGTGAGGAAAAGATCATGACGTCAAACACAGTCGTTGGAGCATTATTCCAAGAAGAAACTTTTCAGCTAAGACCACCCTACTTTAACGGCCATCACTTCTCACACTGGAAAGTGCGCATGAAAACCTACACAAATGTCATACGTAATTAAAGTATGGTGTGTGATCAAAAAGGGAAATCTTCTAATTCCACCAAGAAAAGATAAAGACGGTGAGATCATAGTATTATATGATCCTCTTGTATTATATGATCCTCTTGAAGAACAAGCAGACATTATTCAAGTGAATGATAAAGCTAACAATCTCTTGTAAAATGCCATAAGCGGAGAAGAGTATGAAAAGATATGATGCTGTAAAACTGCTAAAGAAATGTGGGACAAGTTAGGAGTTACCTTATAACGACCCGATCGGTCGTTTTGAGAATTAGCGTCCCATTCGGTGGCTTAATCTCTCGAGCAGCTTCGTATTATGTGTTATGACTTGCGTGTTTGGTCGAGTTCGGATTTTGGATGATTCAGGATTGATTTGGAAGAAGGATTCTTGCTTTAGAAGCTTAAGCGGTAAGAGTTGACCGGAGTTTGACTTTTCTATAGATGACTCCGAAATGGTATTTTGACAATTCCAATAGCTTCGTATGGTGATTTTTGACTTTGGCGTGTGTCTGGATTTAGATTTGGAGGTCCGTAGGTTAACTTGATGCATTTTGGAAAAAATTCATGTTTTTGACGTTATTTGTTGTGATTTGAGGCCTCGATCATGTCCGCATTATGTTATGAAACTTGTTGGTATGTTTCGACGGGGTCCCGGGGGCCTCGCGATATTTTCGGATGGACTACGGGCCATTTGGACCTATTTTGGAATGTTGATTGCTGGCGTCTGATGTTCTTCTCTACGATCACGAAGGTACAGCCGTGATCGCGAAGGCTGTTTGGTGGCTGGTCCTTTTTCCTCTGCGTTCGCATGGTTTTGTCCGCGATCGAGTGCGTACGAGTGTTGCTTCTTCACGTTCACATTTGACCTTTCGTGTTAGCGTAGTGTTGACCATGCTGAGGAGGCCGGCACTTTGTTCTTCGTGTTCGCATAGCTATGTTCGCGATCGTGTACTGTGAGGAAGTGATGAACCGCGTTCGCATTCCTTATTTCGTGTTCGCGTAGTGCTGTTGTGGGGGCTGTGATAATTATTCTTCGCGATCACATTCCTATTTTCACGATCGCATAGTGCATTTTTTGGGCAGTTGGTGTTTCTTCTTCGCGATCGTATTGTTATTTCCGCGATCGCAATGTGCAAATGCCTGGGCAGTAGATATTAATTCCCAAATCGAGGGTTTTGTTCCATTTATCATCTTTTGAGCTAGAGACATCAGATTTGAGCGATTTTTTATTGGTTTTTCGAGAAATTCACTAGGGTAAGTGTTCTTTACTCGAATTTGATTATATTTCACAATTTCATTTTAATTTTTCACATTAAATTAGTGATTTGAATTGGAGAAAATGAGAGATTTTGAGAAAACGTTCAAAAATATAAAATAATGATTTGAAGGACGATTTGATGATAGAATTTGATAATTTTAGTATGGTTGGACTCGTATCGGAGTGGGTGTTTGGATTTTATAATTTTTGTCGGGTTCCGAGGTGCGGGTGCGGGGTTGACCTTTTGATTTGACTTCTTAGTTTCCTTTCAAGATTAAAGCTTTATTATACAGAATTATTTCCTATGAGTTTTATTTACAATGTTAAGTTATTTTGGCTAGATTTGAGCCGACTAGAGCTTATTTCACACGAGAAGGTCATTTTAGATTATCGGTCTAGCTTCTTTGAGGTAAGTATCTTGCCTAACCTTGTGTGGAGGAAAAACCCCTTAGGATTTGAGTCATTTGTGCTAATTGTGTCATGTGAAGGTCGTGTACGCGAGGTGACGAGTACGTACTCGGGCTTATTTGTGGGAATTTGACCGTTTTGAGGCTCATAGGTTCTTATGTCCGTTAAAAATGAAGTTGTCTTATCAAGCTAAATCCCCCACTTACTAAATTCACCCTTACATGTCTTATTTGGAGTTGATCGATTCATGTTCTACCTTTGTTGCCAATAAACTCTTATGTGCCTTAATTGAAGTTATTGATGTCTTTTCCGTAATTGCTTAGCCTTAATTAAAGTTATTGATGTCTTTTCCGTAATTGCTTAACTTTAATTGAAGTTATTGATGTCTTTTCCGTAAATGCTTAACCTTAATTGAAGTTATTATTATCTCCTCCATAATTGCTTAACCTTAACTGAAGCTTTGTTATCCGTTTCATTTTTGACTTATCCTTATTTGGAATCATTGATTCATGCTATCTCTCTTATCGTCGAGTTGTACTTATGTGGAACCATTGTTATGCATTATTTCTCCCCTTGTTGAACTATTCTTGTTGAAACCATTATTACTTGTTGTGTCTTTCATTGTGAGTTCATTCTTCTGTTTCTTTGAGTTCTGTAGTTCTTGTGTTGATTTATTTGCTGTACTCTCGTGTTATTATTGTTTTTATTGTTGTACTCAGTGATGTTAAGCTGAGGGTTATGTGTGGTTATGGTATTGGAATTGTTTTGAGGAAAAGCTGTGGCATATGGGCACATGTGGTGAAAGACATTATATTGTGTTGTTATGTTTTTGGCACACGTGGTATTGTTGAAAGGATTGTCGGGGTGTTCGCACGTGAGTTATCCATGCTATTTTTATTATTGATGTTTCCACATGCGGCGTGATAAGGCGGGCTATATATGTGGGTTTGTGCATGTGGCGAGACAAGGTGAGAATATTATTATGCGCGTGCGGCGAGACAAGGAAGGCATTTACTTCATTGTTGCGCATGTGGTGAGACAAGGTGGGCTATGTCGGGGATGATTTGTGATGACTTGTGACGGCCTAGGGGCATTGTTATTTATGATATTTGTGTAGTGGTGTGCCTACCTGGTGTGAGTTATGCATTTTATGTCTTGTTGCGTTGTTTCCTATGTGCCATTCGTTGTCTCTACTCTTACATGTTGACTCGAGTTGTGATAAAAAAACTTGCACAAACGTACACGTAATTAATCACTCATATTGGTTTGAGAAGATGAACCCTGATGTCTATTGATCATTTACATATAATCTCGTATACTTGCCTTCTGTGTAAGGTCTATACTATTAGCACGTGATTTTTCAGTGATTATGAGTTATTATTATTGCTGGCACGTGAGTTGCCCGTGCGGATATGAGATATTGTCACTCCCTTAGCACGTGAATTGTCCATACAGATATGAGGTATTAGTGGTATTGACACGTGAGTTGACCGTGTGATTGATATTTGTAATATGGGCACAAGATGCCAAGTGATTAGGGTTCGTGATTTGGGACCCGTCATTTGTGATTATGAGGTTTGGTACCTCGGGGAAATTCTTGAATAAATCTGGTGTAAAGCGGTTTTTCTGATTGGGTTCTTACTTGATTTCCTTTATTTGATTTCACCGTACTTAAACTTTGTTCAGCTTACTCTATGACGTATTACCTGTTTTCTCCCTGTTGCTAATTGTTGTCTCTAGCTTCCTATTGTGAGTACTGTTTTTGTTATTTTTAACATGCGTAGCTCTATATTGATATTTTTCCCTATTAGTTTCACATTCATACTTGTACAGGTTATTAAGTCTAGTAGGTGTCTTGACTGTTCCTCGTCATTACCCCATCGGGGTTAGTCTTGATACTTATTGTGTACTGCTGTGGTGTACTCATGTACTCTTTCTGCACATTTCTTTTGCAAATCTAGGTACTTCGAAGTCTGTTGATCATTAGCTACCTAATTGGGCATTGCTCTAGAGACTCAAGGTATACCTGATGTTGCGTTCGCAGCCTCGGAGTCCCCTTCTAAAATTTTACTTTGTACTGTCTATTTCTATTCTACAACAGTTGTACATAGATATTTTCTAAAAAATTTAGTAGAGCTTATGACTTGTACCACCGTTTTTGGGATTGTTGTCTATGTATAGAAACTCATGCTTTGTAATTAATAGTTTTTGGTTAAATTGTGCCATTAATTCAGTAAGTGTTAGGCTTACCTAGTCCTAAAGACTAGGTGCCATCACGCCATCCTACGGAGGGAAATCGGAGTCGTGACAAGTTGGTATCAGAACTCTAGGTTCATAGGTGCTACGAGTCATATGCGAGTTTAGTAGAGTCTCGCAGATTGGTACGGAGACGTCTGTACTTATCTTCGAGAGGCTACGGAACTATTAGGACAATTTCACTTCTTTCATTCCTATCGTGCGGGTTTATTGATCTCGAGTGTGAGCCTTTGTCATTCTATTCTCTCACAGATGGCAAGGACACGAGCTACAGTTACTAATGATGCTGGCCCCAAAGCCGGTGTTGTTAGGGGTCACGACAGAGGTAGAGGCAGAGGCCGAGGAGGAGCACCTGCTACAACTAGGGCACCTGTCAGAGCAGGAGTTGAGGAGCCGCCAGTAGCTCTGGTTGGGGGACAAGTACCGGAGGCACCTGTTGCTACCCTCGGACTTTAAGAGACTTTAGCACAGTTCCTGATCACACTACCAGAAAATGGGCCTATGGGAATGGATTTATTTGCAACGGTTCATAAACCGTTGCTATAGAGCCCTTATGGCAACGGTTTTAACCGTTCCAATAAGTCGTAGGTACCTTCGACACACTTCAGTCATAAAAACGTTGCCCTTGTGTAGAAACCGTTCCCATAGCTATTTTTTTTGCAACGTTTCTTGTAACCGTTCCTATAGACGAATCTATTGCAACGGATCTGGGAAAAAAAATCAATGGGAACGGTTATTAATTCCTCTTAATTATTTCCCCCCAAAATTTTCGTGAAACCCGCCAAACCCCCAAATTATTTACATTCTGCTTTTTTTTATCTGTATTTTTTTCTAATAGTATTAGTTATAATTATTATAATTAATTAACAGTATAAGATAAGCTATACCTCTCTCTCTCTCAAAGCTCACGCCCAGTACAAACCCAACTCTCTGCCAAACCTCGCCACCGCCGGTGACACCTACGCCAGTGGCACCTACGCCGGTGACAGTCCCATGCCGGTGACAGTCCCTCTGCCAACCTCCGTTAAACGCACCAATTCTCAGCAAACAATTTTCAACAGTTGAGCCCTAATTCGCACCAAATCTCAGCAAACAATTTCCAACAGTTTAGGTTTTTTTCTCGATTAAGCTCGGCTAACAAGTTCCACAGATCCTAATTCAAGGTTTTTGCTCGATTCTCATAAATTTCTGATTTATTTCGCATGCTTTTCTTTTACTGATGTTGCGATTTCTCAACAGTTGAGCCCTAATTCGCCTATTTCATTCCTCACTGAAGAAGAATTTGCCGCTGGGTAGCTGTGGAATAGATATCATCGTAAGTTCCTTACTGGTGGATTAATTGATTTTAATTTTATTTTTGGGGTATTTGAGCGATGTACTGTTATTGATTGGAAATACACAATCTTTGTTGTTCTGTGATCTTTTTTCTGGGGGAATATTGTGCTGATAATGGTCGTCCCCTCCACCCTTAACCCATCTAAAGTTTCTGCTTTTTATGCTACTGAATTAGCTTTATCTATATAATGGTAATTGTTTGTGATCTTGTTTAGTTGGGCTCCTCTTGTGGTTACATCTCCTCGTACTGTATAATGGGTGAAAACCTTAGATTTTTAAGCACTATAATTCAAGTGTTTTAAGTATATGAACTGCTGCTATTAGTTATTGTTTGGAGGTTACCTTTTGCTGCAACAACTAGCTAGGTTCACTTCTTATATGAGCACATTGTCTCCTGAACTTTTGGAGCAAATATTTCGTGATTGTTTGGGTGTTTCAACTTGCTGTCAATCTTTTTGTGTGGTAATAGGCCTTGTATGGTTTTCACTACCTGTAAACAAAAACAGAGTACCAAACATTTGGGTAAAACGTGACATCCCTCTGTCTATTTCAAGATCATATGAAATGCTTGATTGATTTTCTCACAATTTGCTAATTCACTCTTTACTCTGTTTTTAGTGAATAACATCCTTTTTATTTGAATTTCATGTATTAGTCAATATTCATACGACAACTGAAATGTTCTCCAAATAATGGATTTAAACAGATGCCTCATATAATTGGTAGATCTACAAAACCTGCAACTAGTCACACTGTCCTATTATATCCTGAGTTAGTTACCCCTGCAACTCTCTATGGAACCTTAAGCCATTGATCCGTGTAGCATTACTTATCAGTACTCAAATTTCTTGAACTTAAAA
>NW_017670374.1:527681-608680 GCF_001879085.1 Nicotiana attenuata | reverse complement strand
TCTAAATGAGTATAATCAACCCGTTGGTCCTACTAAAGAGGTTGTAAAAGAGTTGGGTAGCTTCCTCGGCACATTGGCAAGGAGTGGGACTTTTTGTCCTCTTAATGTATTTAATTGGAGGAAACTAGACACAAAAGATGATATGTGGAAATATATCAAGGTATGAAGTTCCCAATGTCTAATAAACATGAATGATATTTCTTATTTTTTATACTAACCCAATTGCACTAAATTTGTAGAAAAAATATGACATTCCTGACGAGGTGAAACAATGGGTGTTTGATTCAGTTTGTAGTGCTTGGAGAAAGTATAAGAGTCAGTTGAAGGCAACCCACTTCACAGCCTATGAAAATGATGAGCTTCGAATGAAGAATAGGCCAGTAGATGTTCCGGAATCTCACTTTAAGGATCTTCTTAAATATTGGAACTCCGATCCACACAAGGTAATACATCCAGAATCTCTTGTCTTGTTCTATATATGCGACCTTCATATCTATATTCTCCTGACTTCCTTGATAGATCTCCCTCAGGTTGGTCCTGCCTTTCCATAGTATCCTTTTTCTCCTGTTATCAACAGTCAAAAGTGATCAACTTATGTGTATTAATTCTCGAGTGAGTTTGAGAATTGTCAAAGACATAAATTAAGCAAAAAAAATTATGCCTCTCTAGCTGCTTAAACTTTATGATATGAGATGGTCACACGAGCAAGAATTTCGTGGACCTGAATTTTCTGGAACATACCTCTGTAGTTTCCAAAACTGCTTCCGCAATTTGCAAAACAATGTTATTCTCTGAAGCAATTTCCTTTAGTACTTTGGTTCCATGTTCTAAGCTAGGCATCCTCGTTGACAGCTTTTGAATCATCTACATTGCATGAAACATCAAGACATTAACATGCTATTTATTATAGTAGATTAAGATAGTATCAAACCAGGTGTTCTAGTTAATATTACCTTAGGATTTACACCGCAATTGTTTCTTAACTCAACAGCTAATCTCTTGTCTTGTCATAATTACTCCATAATTACGATTCTGTAGCTAATCTCTTGTCTTGTCATTTTTCCTTAGTCATTTTTCCTTTTTGCAGTATTTTCATGAAACAATATTATTTGCAAGAACAATTGTTCTACTTGATGTCTTCGACTTCAATATAAATGGTTCTGGACATTGTTATCTGCTTGAGCTGTGTTTTAAGAGGGAAGTTGTGCCTCTACTAAGTGAAACAGGGAGCACCAGGATATTATTCTTCTTCAAGTTTTAATTTGTGTTCATCTTTGCATGTTTCAGTGGCTCATTGTAGCCTGTTTGATGATTGTTCTTGCAAATTACTTGATTGAGTAAAATGTGGTGAATAGATGCTCTATAAGCAGTCAGCAGAACTTAAAATTTGTAGAACTGTTAACAAATGATGAGCATAACTGTTGGTCTATTGATTGACTCGTTTATTTGTAGAAAATGTCCGAAACCAATACAGAGAATCGAAGTAAGTTGATGTGTCCGCACACTGCTGGCAGAACACCTTTTGCTCTAATTCGCGAGGTTTGATGTTTTATCTTTCTTATTTTTTTTTAAATTATGAACTTGCTAACTTTATATGGAAAGATTCTTATACCTGTTTTCATGTAACTAGGAAAAAAAGAAGGAAATCTCTGATACTTCAGATACTCTGTCAAGTAAGGACATTTTTGTGGCTACAAGAAAAAGAAAACTTGGCCGAGTATACAAAAGCTCATATGACAATACGATTAGTAAAATTGTATGAAATTTCTAATTTAAAGTTTGTCGTGCTTATTTATTTGTTCTTAATTATTGATTCAACTTTAGTTACTTAAAACTCTTTTTTCTCGCATTTTTGGTTTGTAGGCTGAAATGGAGAGAGTACAATCCACTCAGGAAAGTGAAGATGGCAGTCATTCAGTTGACGCTTTCGTATCAGTCATGGGACCTGAACATCCAGGTCGCGTGAGATTGTACGGACGAGGGTTACCAAGACTGTGTTAAAAGAGCAAAAAGGGAATCTTGGATCTTCTTTAGATGCTGATGAGAGGATGGAGCAGAAAATAGAGGAAATGGAAGAGAGGATGCAACAAAGAATGCATGAAAAGTTGAACGAACAAAAGGATGCTATGGAACAAAATATTACAATGAACGTCATCGCACGACTTCAGCGTCTGAACCCAGATTTGCGACTTGATCTTGACATGTTAAGATTCAGTGCACGTTCACCTGTAGATTCTTCCTCTGCACAACAAGCTGTTGTTCAACTAAACAATCGACCATCTGCCGTTAGTAACACTCAAGGTCAGTACGTACCAAATGCTATACATCTTCTTCTATTTCTTCTTCTCTTCCTTCCTTGCTTGGGATTTTGCATATAACATCAATCATTGCTGAGTTGATATAAGCAACTGTTTAAAATCTTTGTCTGCGTGTTGTTTCCCTTACTATCATAGACATCAATGCATATATTCTAATTAACTCCAACAGTTTCACACTGCAATTTAACTTGGACAACATCTGACTGACCTGTTTGTGTTGCTATCGTTCCTTGTCACTTCTAAGACTAGTAAGTCATGGTTAGATCAACTGAGAGTAGGTAATTCTTGTGTGTCTTTGATTTGTCTTTAGGTAATTATTGTGTTTCTTTGACTTGTCTTCTTGTTTTCATCTCTCAAAGTATATGATTTGACCAAATTTTTGTCTATGCATCATAATCCAATCATGCACATATGAGGCTTTCTATAATTTGCTAGCCTAATAGATATTATACTTCTATGACAACTCTTAACATATTTAATCTAAAAGGAAAAATTCACTGCAATGTTGGATCCTGAAATCTTCCAGTTGTAAATAGATGGTTCAACAGTGTATCAAGTACTTCACTGCAATGTTGGATCCTGAAATCTTCCAGTTCATGGTTTTTGCCTGTAAAGATCCTTGGCTTCTTCTTATTGGGTACAACTTATAAGGAAGTAAAACACAGGTGCAAAGGGGTTAAAAATTGATGTACAGTAGTTGCTTGCTGCTCGGGAAAATACAACCCTTGTGCACAGTGCACAATGGTCCGGTTTATTATGTTATCCGTTTAACTGGTAATTGGTGATCATCATTCTTGGTTGTTTCAGATGTTAAATCTATCATAAATTTCTTAGAATATATGCATTGATGTCTATGATAGTAAGGGAATGAGTTGAAGAATTTACATCTGACTGCATTTCTTTTATGGGTTGTGGTTGATGATGCAGGTTTCCCCTTACAGTTTATATGAACATAGATTTTGAGACTCTACTTGGTTCACTTCTTTTGTATTTAATTAGTTATTTACTTCAGGTTCATTTTGGTAATAAGTTTACTTATCCTCTTTTGTAGGTAGAGTAGATCAAGAAATGGATGATGAAGACGATGAAGAACTAGACCTTACTTGAAATGAATTTTGTATTGTTATAGATGGATGTTCTAGGAATCTTTTGTTACCAACATTTTTGAAACTTATTTACTATCTTGAAATGTACTAAACTTATGCACTCATGGGGTAGAACATTTGCTTTATGGATATTATTTGCTTGATGGATAATTTTGTATTATTACTAGTTTCATTTTATGATGTATTTAAATTTTAGTGTTATTATTATTTATTATATGTATAAATATTTATTTATAACAGGTGCTATATTTTGGTTTTAACTGAACCGATACAATAGCCTACCAGAACCGTTGCAATAGGACACAAATGGCGTTCCAATAGACAATGTAAACCGTTGCAATAGGTCCAATAAACTGTTCCAAATACAAAATAACCGTTACGATAGCCTAAAGAAACCGTAGCTATATCCAACATAACCGTAGCAATGGCTTACATAAGTGTTGCTTTAAATAATAAGGTAACGGCTAAAAACCGTTGCATAAACAATACAGTAACGGTTCTAAACCGTTCCAATTGAAACAAATAACCGTTCCAACAGAGAATGGAAAAACCATTGCAATAGACGTATCTATTGTCACGGCAATGCAAACCGTTACAAGAACCGTTCTAGTAGGCCCATGGGTACGCCGACTGATGTGACAGTCTTTGAACCGTTCCGATATACCTATGGCAACGGTTTGGAAGTCTGTGGGAACGGTTCCGTAGACCAATTTTTCAGTAGTGTCATGTTCGGTACATTGGCTCAGGCGGGGTTGATTCCGGTTGTACCAACTACTTCACAGACCGAGGGAGGGGCTCAGACTCTTGGTTCCCGTACTCCAGAGCTACGAGTCCACATTGGTCAGGTTCCAGGTGTCATGCCGACACGACCTATTATTCTAGTTCAGCCCATGGTTTGGGCAGCAGCATCTGAGGAGGAACAACTTAGACTTGCGAGATTCATGAAGTATTACCCTCCTACCTTTAGTGGTTTGGCTTCAGAGGATGCACATGGGTTCCTAGAGGAGTGCCACTGTATTCTCTACACTATGGGTATTATGGAGACGAGTGGGGTTGCTATTACGTTCGATCTTAAAAGAGCGGCATATCAGTGGTGGTGAGCGTACGAGTTGGGTAGCCCGGCCGGTGCAGCTTCACTTTCATGGGCTCAATTTTTAGAGATGTTCTTGAGAGAGTTTGTTCCCCAGACCCTTCGGGATGCATGACGTGTAGAGTTTGAGCAGCTGCTCCAGGGCACTATGTCAGTGTCAGAGTACGCCGTTAGATTCAGTAAGTTGTCCAGGCATGCACGTGCTTTAATTTCTACAGTTAGAGAGCAAGTCCACAGATTCATTGAGGGGCTCAGTTATAGTACCCGATTCAGCATGGCTCGGGAGTTGGAGACGGATGTTCCGTTCCAGCAGGTGGTTGAGATTGCTCGCATATTAGAGGGCATGTGGGTTCAGGAGGGAGAGGTCAAGGAGGCTAATATGCCTCGTGGACCGGGAGGATCTACTAGTCCCTATTTTGGAGGCAGGTTACTCCATGATAGAGGTTTTGTGGGTCAACCAGTTCAGTTTGCACTTCAGGCTTCGCGTGGTGCTTCAGATATCCACGGGTCTCAGAGTGCCCGTACCGGACAGCTTCCACAGCGGAGAGTTTGCTTTGAGTGTGGAGATACCATCCACATGGTGAGAGATTGTCCCAAACTTTGGACAGATATGTCAAAGCAGGGTATTCAGGCTGGTAGAGGGTGCCCTAGAGGGGGAGGCCCAGCCCGTTGATACATTTTCTATGGTAGGGCTGAGGCCGCTGCATCATATGATGTCATTACAGGTATGGTTTTGATTTGTTATAAACGAGCATCATTCTTATTTGATTCGGTTCTGCTTATCGGAATGAGTTCTCCTATCTTGCTTCCCATATGGGTGAGCTTCGTGATTTTGTACTCTACTTATGTGTTTACCCCTGTTGGGATAATCTATAGTGGTGGCCCGTGTCTATCATTTTGTTTTGTTCACTCTTGAGAGCAATGCGGCTAGAAGTGACTTTTTGCTACTCATTACGGTAGGTTTGATGTGGTTTCTGGATGGTTTTGGTTACGATTTGTGATTTAGATGCTCTACCATTATGGGAGTTCAGTATGTGTTGTGACTCTGTTAGCGGAGTTGAATTAGTGGAAGGTTTTGGTTGGTATGATGCGTATACTATTTGTGATTCAGAGCTGAGGATGGGATCCTCATGTTTTCATGCGATTTGATATGTTTGAATCGGGTTACGTGCCGCGGTGGGGTTTTATTAGGATGAGATCCTTGTGGCTAGTTCATATGTTTTGATTCTCCCTTGTGGAATAGATTCGTAGTATGATACTGATAGAGAGTTGTGCCAGTCGTTTGATAGTCCTATTATGTGTATCTCCTTGCATATTCAGTCATTTTCGCGTTGTGCATATTTGGTTTTAGCTTGCGAGGTGAGTGCCCTGGTGGCGTTAGGGGTGACTTGTTGATTCGGGTGAATGGTTAGGAGGTCCTCATGTTTCATACATCGTTGTCAGCGTTGTGAAGGTTTGGGATGAGGCTTTAGCTGAGATGAGTTTTTTGTCGGTGCTGCATTTGACTATAGGCAGCTATGGCGATCAGAGATGTTGTTATGGGTATATGTGTGATGTGTTACATCATGTGGTTATACCTTGCGGGTGTAGGCATGAGTTGTTGCAGCTGGTTGAGGCTGATACCATGTGTGATGTGGGAATCGGATCCTTGAGAAGTGATCGGATACTGAAAAATTTAGTGCTAAGGCTTATTAGTGTGGGTTGGAGGAGAAATTTTCTATTGAGATGGTGTTGTCGGGCCTATGTGGATTGGGGTGACGGGGGATCACACACAAGTATATGTACGATAAGTTCACTCAGTGACTTGATGACTTTGGAATGGTTCTTGGCACGTTCGAGGATGAACGTTTATTATAGAGGGGGAGGATGAAATGACCCTGTCGCGCCCCTTTTTCTCGCAAAATCGGGTTTCGACATTTTCGGGACAACTCCTTTCCTTTTGGGATGGAGTAAGGGATTTGAAGAGTCGTCACCTAACGGGTTAAGGTGCGTTAGGGCACCTAGGACAGTTAAATCATATAACCATTTTACATCACCAGAGATTGGGTAAGGGCTCGAAATTACCTTGAGGAGAAGGTGTTAGGCACCTCTCGAGGTCCACGACGGTGGGTCCCGGCCGAACTTAATTAAGAGAATTAGTCTTATGGAAAATAAAACAATTTAGACAAATAGATATTACCTTAAAACGGGAATTAAAGGGTACTAAGTTTTTTATCCAATAGGATCATTTCCATGCAATACTTGGTAACTTTCCCTAAGTTGGGATGCTACACATAGCATTAGCGCACGGGTCATCATTTTCTTTACTACCCAATTACTATCTTTCAGTTGTTACCTAAGCGTTCTAGTAGCTTCTAATGCGTACCTTATGAGTGCACTACCCGTCACTTACCTATGGTCCTGGAGGTATTTAGGACCTCTAATTTGGGTGGTTCTGGACCGACCTATATTGCTTAAAATAGGAAAAGGCTAGGCGACAGACAAAGATCAGATAGGACTAGCAGATAGGGAACAAATAAGGGCTCATGTTAACCTCCACAAATAGACACCAAATGGACGCAGTTAAACAGACAACTTTATTGATTTAGGATCCTATAGGCAGGATATCTAGATGAGCAGAAAGAATATAAGAAAACAGCTTATTAAAACGAGCGTTGGGACCTACGGGCTTGCCTACTGATTTGATTAAGTTCTGAATCTGGGCATGTTTCAAGCAGTACAAGATCACAGTTTTTGGCCCAGAATTCTTAATAATCCTACAGTTTTGCCTACTGATAACTGGAACAGAGTCCTATATGCATGATATCTAAAGGCTGATTAAAGACCTATGACATGATTTCTAAGTGAATTACTGATTTTTTAACTCCTGAAAACAGATTTTATCTCTTTAGATCCTATAGGGATGCTTTCTAATTTGCAGAATTAATTAACTCCTATAGACATGGTTTCTAGGTGTCGAAACTAATCCTTTTATTCCTATAGGCATGGTATCTAAGTTGAAACTGATTTTTACCTCCTATAGGCATGATATCTATTAATCATACGTGGGCAGAATTTTAAACAACTTGCCAGGAAAGTTATTATTCAAATAGATAGGATCATATAGACATGGTTACTAATGCATGTAAGTTAAAATGTGCATGGATCCTATGGACATTATTTATAATGCAAGGAGTCTATAAACGGGATTTCTAGCATGCGAGTGAAATACAGAACGAACAATCAGAGAATCCTATAGGCAGGATCCCTAAACAAGTAGTAGCATTCACATGATTCAACATGATAAACCTATAGGCAGGATTTCTACCCAAGTTTAAAGATATAAGAAACCCCCTGATTTTACTAATAAGCCCCAAAACTGTTTATTACAAAGATTATTACATCCCAGAATGAATAAATTACAGAACAGTATCTATTACACTATAGGGAGCCTTAGTAGGCCCAATATTAACCTGGGAACCAGGCCTTCAAACACATCAGCTTTGAAATAATAGCAGGGATCCACAACACCATAAACCAGGTTTTCAGTGTGTCAAAGTTCCCAAAGAACCTCAAGGACCCCGGGCAATGTTCACACTGGAACCACACATTCAACCCAGAATTCATAAGAGATTGGAAAACCAGCCCCAATGTGTCAGAATACAAAGGAGTCTCAGGGACCCTAGGCAGTGCTCACACTGGGGGTGGTAGGAACCTAGATAACTAAGAGTAGAAGTTTGAAATCCAGTACATAGAGGGTAAGGGGGAGCAGGTTTAGAAAACAGTTTGATTTTTAGGAGCAAACAAATTCAAATTACAAGACTGCAAACAGAATTTCACCTAGAACAAACAGAATCCCTATTTAGTAAATAGTTCAAACAGAGTGGTATTGATTCAGACATGGACACTGTACTAGCATCTAAGCAATCACAAAAGAACCAGGATACTTGAACTAATAGACAAAGTTGGCAACATATTTGCAGAATAGGGAACATACAACTGATTACACAGGGTTTCATATTACTAGAGATAACCTAATTAATCTTGTTACTAGGTGAAATCATATGGGCATATAGCAAACAGAAGCATGCTGAACCCTCAAATTAATAAGCACATAGGATTGAATAGGGTAACAAAGATTAAAACATGCCAATTGAGAAAACGGTAACAGAAAACATGCTGATGTCGAAACAAACTATAAGACAGAATACGATAACAGGAACTGAAACATGCCAGTTGAGAAAGGAGTAAACAGGAATCATAGGTCATACAAAAACATGTTGAGGTTTGAAATAAACTAACCACATAAGCACAGGGGACAGAATAGGATAACAGAAGTTAGCACATACCAGTTAAGAAGAAAGTAAACAGGAATGTAATGGGCAATTTGGAATCAATTAATGGGCAACTTGGCTTCCACCCGGCTAAACAATGCAGAAATTAGAGTAGTCACACAAAGAGAGAACTTAAATTCTTTGAGGAAAAGCAGAGAGCTTTGAGTTGTAAAGTGAAGCAATTGTAAGAGTGTGTAAGTGTGAGTGTAAGTCTGTAAGCGTGAGCCTGTTTTAAAATCAGAGTAATGAAAGGTTTTTATAGCATACAGTAGAGTAAACCAAATAAGGTAGGAGAATCAACGGCATACAAATAAGGCAAATAGATCAGTTAATCAGTCAATTAGGGCTAACAGGAATCAATTAATAAGCAGAATCACGGAAGTATCACTTAAATTAACAAGGAATAAATCAGCAGTTAATAAAGTAAGTAGTAAGTCCAGAGATCAATCAAAAGTCGCTCCTAATAATCAAAGTAAAGAAATCAGGCTAGCAAAAGAATTAACGAAGGTAGTATCATTTATGAATCACACATAAGGAAAGAATAAGTAAAAATCTGTCAAGGAAATATCAGTATCGTACAGGAAAGGAAAGATTAAAATCTCAGTAAAGGATTTCAAAACCCTAATTTTGGGTAAACCATAAAGTCAGCAGAGGAACAAGGGCAAAATAATCACACACTGTGTACAATGAACATAGACAAGAGATTATTCGAAAAGCACAAAGAATCGAACTAGAGAAGATCTGAAACCTTACTTTTAGTGTGAGTAAATTAATCAAAACAACCATAGGAATAACATAGATACACGAAAACATTAAAGAGAAAATACTCAAAATTAAGGAACCCTAGCAGACCTGAAAAGATCTGGGCCTTAATTTTAGGATGAGTAAAATTAGGCAGAAAACCTTTTAACGAAATCATGAAAAGATTCACAGATAGTCATGCAAAAACATAGATATGATTTTAACAAAAAATAAATACCAAATCTCAGCAGATTTCAAAGGATCTAAACCCTAGCTTTAGGGTAAAATAAGGAATGAGCAAAATCTCATAGATTCAAACCATAAGGAGACGGAGAAAGAACATAGATGGAAATAGATAAAGGTTCGAACAAGATTTGGTTCAAAAGAAGAGAGATCCACTTGCCATGTTAGGCATGTGATTATGTAATACCATAATCGGTTAGCCAGTAGTGAAAGGGAGCCGGATAAGGTAAGAAATCACCGGATGATTCCATATCTGGTTGGAATCAAAGGAGATTTGGAGGGGATTTGGGTGACGGCACCTAGGGTTTGACAGAGAGAAGAGGGGAGGTCGAAAGAGTTCAAGGGTGGCGGGTTTGGGTGAACGAGGGTTAGGGTTAGGTGTTTGGTTAGTTAAAATGAGGGGAAGAGATACGGACCGCTGATCTCAGAGATCAACGATCACGATTAAAGGGGTTATGGGTGGGGTAGTTAATTGGGTAAGGGTAATTAGGTTAGGTTATTGGGCTGGGGGTAATGGATAGTGGGCTAGGTCCGAAATTAGTTAGTTAAAAAGGGGCTAAATTTTAAATACCCAATTAATTTAATAAAATAATTTTATAAAGTAATTTATAAACGCTAATAATGTAATTTGTGGATAAAAGTGATTCAAAATAATTACTTAATATTATAAAAATATAAAAAGTCATTTTTCATGTAAATAATGTAATTATGCATACATGGGCTATTATTGCAAAGTTATTACAATTATAGCCTAACGATACAAATATAATTATGCATAAAATGATTAAAGCTTAATATGAATATAAATGATAAAATCAAGTAATAAATCGTTATAAAATTATTTTTTATGTAATTAGTAATTATTTAGATAATAAAATGCTGGAATAAATTAATTAAATTCCCTTTTAAAATTACAGAAAATTATGGAAAAATAGGTTGATGCTCATGTACTATTTTGAAAGTATATATGCATTTTTGAAAATATATGAGGGAAAAATTGGGTATCAACAGTTGCCCCTCTTTACCCGGAAAGGATGAAAGAGTTGTCGGGTAAAGAATTGAAGATCGATTTTGACCGAATGGGGTGTTTTTGAAAAAAATATAGGCCGCACCCCGATCTCTGAGCTGCCTACATATCCCTGGTTTTACAGCAATCAGGCCATGTGTAGTTCTGGACCCAACTGTGAATGAAACCGATGGAATTGTTATAGGAATGGTAGTATATTTCAGAAAAAGGGTTTCTTTTGAGAGGGATAGTATTGGATGGGCTTATGCGGAGATATGAAGGCGAACCGGAATATAACGGATGTATCACAGGGTAGGTATCTAAACGGTCGTGGGGTAAAGGCGAGTAATTGATGAGAATCGGTTACGTTTGAGATAACAAGGTAACAAATGGTATGAGTGGAAATCGGAGCAAAGGTTGCTCCTGTTTGAAGAACAGTTACCTCCTGAATTTCCTGCGAAACATAAAACACGATGCATACCATTATATAGATTACTGCGAGAATTTAAACATGATGCGAATGCCCTTTGGACCATGAAGGTTATCTTTGGACGGAGAGGATGACGTCCTTAGAACATGATGTCCTGGGCCATGAATCATGAGACAGGGGATTCGCAGGCCATCAAATGATGTTCTCGGGCCATGAAAATGATGCTCTGAACCATGACGCCTTTGAATAATGATGTGCAGTATTGAGAGGTCCTCAGGCCATGACATGTGTCTTCAGGCTATGAGGATGATGCCTTCGGACTATGATGTCTTCGGATAGAGACATGATGATGGATCATATAAAAAAACAAGACAGAGCTTAGTCTTGTGTAGAATTGGGACAGAGCTTAGTCCCGAAAAAAGCAAAATAGTGCTAGGTTTCAAATAGTGTAACATTCAGCATTAGACAAGGAAAGGCAAAGCTTAGCCTTATGCAGCTGGGGGGCAGGGCTTAGCCTCATGCAAGGAGAGGAGACAATGCTTAGTCTCCTGCAGTGGAAGGCGATTCTTAGCCTTATGCAAATAAGGAGGCAGGGCATAGCCTCATGCAAGAAAGGGAGACAATGCTTAGTCTCATGCAACGGAAGGCGGTGCTTAGCCTTATGCAAATAGTGAGGCAGGGCTTAGCCTCATGCAAGATTTGAGACAGGGCTTAGTCTCATGCAAGGGAAGGTAGTGCTTAGCCTTATGCAAATAGGGAGGCAGGGCTTATCTTCATGCAAGAAAGGGAGACAATACTTAGTCTCATGCAACGGATGGCGGTGCTTAGCCTTATGCAAATAGGGAGGCAGGGCTTAGCCTCATGCAGGATTTGAGATAGGGCTTAGTCTCATGCAAGGGAAGGCAGTGCTTAGCCTTATGCAAATAGGGAGGCGGGGCTTAGCCTCATGCAAGATTTGAGACATGACTTAGTCTCATGCAAAGAGAAGGCAATGCTTAGCCTTATGCAAATATGGAGGCAGGGCTTAGCCTCATGCAAGATTTGAGACAGGGCTTAGTCTCATGCAAGGGACGACAATGCTTAGCCTTATACATTGAACAAATAGCAAGTGGGAGTAGAATATTTCTTAGTTGGAGATATATTTGCGCTTGGCGGTCCGATTGTTATGGGGATAGTGATTTTGAAATGTGTATATTTGCGAATACTACTGTTATGTTCACTATGTCTGCATCCAAAGAAAAAGCGTGAGTTTTGAGGGAAAGGTTGGTTCATGCCTTTGTCTGCTTGCTTTGCTTTGCTTTGCTCTGGAGGCCCTGTTCGAGTTACCCTGGGTAACACCTGGCGGCCATAGAAATGAAGTTTTCAAAAATATGCACTTATTGATGAAATAGAGTTATTTAGAAACGTATTGGTATATAATATCAGGTAAATTAGATGAACTAATGAATGTAACACTTTTAGAGACATTGCGGCTTCCTTGCATTAGAATTTTGAGGGTCCTCCTCAAAATTCTACCCCAGTTTGGTGAATGATCCTTCGGCTGTTTTGCATGCAACGAAGGATCTGCTCCAGAATTTTGAGAATGCTTCTCAAAATTCTCCCCCAGTTTCTTAACCAATTTCTGACTGTCTTGTATATGATTGCGTTGGCTGGACTTGCTCCGGAATTTTGAGGGTCCTCCTCAAAATTCTGCCCCAGTTCCTGGTTCCGGGGGAAATGAAGATTTTATTAAGATGTGACCTAACCCACAGGGCTGCCTACGTATCCCCTGTTAAACGGGAATCAGGTGAAGCGTAGTTCAGTTACATCAGATGAAGGAATGTAAACAGTCTAAACATAGTATCTCTTGACTGCGTCTGAATTGATAGGTTTTGGCCAAAATTCTCCGTCCATTTCTGCAAGTATGAGTGCTTCTCCTGTTAGTACCCTGTGAACCATGTAGGCACCTTGCCAGTTGGGTGAAAATTTCCCTTTGGCTTCTTCCTGATGCAGGAAGATCTGCTTCAGCACCAGCTGCCCCAGTGGGAATTGTCTTGGTATGACCCTTTTGTTGAAAGCTCTGGACATTCAATTCTGATAAAGTTAACCGTGACATACCACATTCATTCTTTTTCCGTCTATGAGGGCTAGTTGCTCATAGCGGCTCCTTATCCATTCTGCATCACTGAGTTTGGCTTCTTGTATGATCCTTAAAGAAGGGATTTCTACCTCAGCTGGAATGACAACTTCGGTACCATAAACCAGTAAATAGGGAGTTGCCCCAGTTGATGTGCGAACTGTAGTGCGGTACCCTAATAGGGTGAAGGGTAACTTCTCATGCCATTGTTTGTGATTTTCTACCATCTTAGTATCTTCTTGATATTTTTGTTGGAAGCTTCCACAGCTCCGTTCATTTGAGGCCTGTATGCTGTAGAGTTTTTGTGCTTGATCTTGAAGGTTTCACACATGGCTTTCATCAGATCACTGTTGAGATTGGCGGCATTATCATAGATAATGGACTCAGGAACCCTGAATCGACAAACAATACGATCCCTGACAAAATCTGCGACGACTTTCTTGGTTACAGCTTTGTAAGATGCAACCTCTACCCATTTTTTAAAGTAATCGATGGCCACTAAAATGAATCGGTGCCCGTTTGAATTAGTGGGCTCGATCGGACCGATGACATCCATTCCCCAAGCAGTAAAAGGCCAAGGTGCACTTGTTGCATTGAGCTCATTTGGTGGTACCTTTATCATGTTTGCATGTATCTGGCATTGGTGGCATTTCTGGACATACCGGATGCAATCTGTTTCCATGGTCATCCAAAAATATCATGCTCTGAGTATCTTTTTGGCTAGAACAAAACCGTTCATATGTGGTCCGCAAGTTCCGGCATGTATCTCCTCGAGCAATTTGGAAGCCTCTTTTGCGTCAACACACCTTAACAGTCCTAGATCAGGAGTTCTTCTATACAGGGTCCCTCTGCTTTGGAAGAAGTGATTGGACAATCTCCGCAGTGTGCGTTTCTGAGTATGGTTCGCCTGTTCTGGGTATTCTCCTTTTGCCAAATATTCTTTAGTGTCGTGGTACCAAGGTTTTCCATCTTTTTCTTCTTAAACATGAGCACAGTATGCCGACTGATTTTGGATCCTTACCGGAATGGGATTGATGAAATTCTTGTCTGGATGTTGTATCATTGAGGACAAGGTGACGAGCGCGTCTGCGTACTAGTTCTGGACTCTTGGAACATGTTTGAATTCTATTTTTGTGAACCTCTTTGTCAATTCTTTCACGTGATACAAGTATGGTAGTATCTTGGTGTTTTCCGTAGTCCACTCTCCTTGAACCTGATGTACCAGAAGATCCGAATCACCAATTACCAGCAAGTCTTGTATATTCATATCGACGGCCAAATTGAGCCCCATGATGCAAGCCTCGTATTCTGCCATACTGTTGGTGCACGAAAACCTAAGCTTTGCGGATACCGGGTAATGTTGACCTGTTTCTAATACCAAAACTGCTCCAATACCCACTCCTTTGAAGTTTGCAGCTCCATCGAAGAACATTCTCCAACCGTCATAGGCTTCAACAATGTCCTCCCCTATGAATGACACTTCTTCATCAGGAAAATACGTTTTTAATGGTTCGTATTCTCCTCCCACAAGATTTTTAGTAAGATGGTCTGCCAATGCTTGTCCTTTGACTGCCTTCTGTGTTACATAGATGATATCGAACTCACTTAACAATATCTGCCACTTGGCTAACTTCCCAGTTGGCATGGGCTTCTGAAAGATGTACTTCAGAGGGTCAATCCTGGATATGAGGTATGTGGTATAGGCACAGAAGTAATGCCTCAATTTCTGAGTTGTCCACGTCAAAGCACAGCAAGTGCGTTCTAGTAGAGAATGCCGTGCTTCGTAAGGTGTGAACTTCTTACTCAAGCAATATATGGCTTGCTCCTTTCTTCTTGTCTCGTCATGTTGTCCCAAAACACAACCAAAAGCCCCATTTAATACAGACAGATAGAGTAGCAAAGGTCTCCGGGTTCTAGCGGGACTAGGACTGGCGGTGTAGATAGGTATTCCTTGATTTTGTCAAAAGCCTTTTGACAATCTGATAACTAGGGATTATGATGCATTTTACACTCCGTCTTACTTGAGTTTTGATTAGAAATGTGTACAAAATAGTCCCAAAGGCATACGTGTTATACTTGATTGCAGGGTTTGATCAACAAGGTGACAATTCATCAAAAACCAGCTCAAAAAGGAGTGAAACATGCACAAGTACCAAGAACAAGTCCAAGCTCAGTGTTACAAAGCAATGCGGCCGCACTCCATTCTGTGCGATCCGCAAAGAACAGGTTCAGAGAGTGTTCATTTTAGGCAGCCAAGTATGTGGCCGCACTCCATTCTGTGCGGTCCGCACTGACTTCATTGCGGCCGCACTCGTTTTTGTGCGGTCATCAAAGCACAAGTTCAGAGAGTTGCCAAGTTGGAGGAAAATTGTCAATGCGGTCCGCGATCTATTTTGTGCAGACCGCAACAGAAGCCACCGCGGCCGCGGTGCATTTTGTGCGGCCCGCGGTGGCCAAGTTCAGAAAGCAGGAATTTCAGCCAAGAGCCTTAGTGCGACTGCACTCGATTTTGTGCGGTCCGCACTAGCCCCGCAGGGGTATTTTTTTCCAGAATTTTCGGCCTAGTATAAATAGTTTCTTTTCCCATTTTTAGGTGAGCAGTTAGATTTTGAAGCTGAGCTGCGCTCGTGAATAATGTTCTTTTACCATTTTTAGTAATTTTACAATAGTTTTATCATTGAATCTTCAAGTTTTAGTTAGTAATCTAATATTATGGGTTTTTCTTCATCTATTTCTTTGTTTTCCTCTATTATCATGAGCAGCTAGACCCATCAGCTAGGGTTGTGGCTCAACTCTAGTGTGGGTAATTGATGGGTCTTGTGTTTTAAGGTTTGAATGTCTATGGGTGTTTGATATTTGGACTAATTTATGGTTTTATTGTTGAATTAGTGGTTGCAAACACTAGTTTATGCTTAGTTGACTTGGGCACTTCTTGAGAAAGAGAGCCTAAGTCTATAAAATTAGTCCAACAAGGAATTGGGGCGTACTCAAGAGAATTGATAGCCCCGATTAAATGGTTAAACCGAGAGATCGTAATACCCGACTTGAACCCAATTGCTTGCACAAATGGTCATACCCAATTGATCTTGAGAAAGTCAATTAGGGAAAAATCACTCGAGCTACCGAGAGGTATAGAGTGAGTAGAATCGTGCAATGATTATATCGTAATCCCTAAATATGACAACCTAGCCTTAGACACGAGAACCCGTCAAGTATCCACCAAGGAGAAAGTCACTCCCCTAGTGCCTTTTAACTAATTAGACAACCTTCAATAGTATTCTCTTAGCTTAATTTAGCATCTTAGTAGTATAAATTTAGAAGTAATATCAAAAACCAAAAATGTTTAGAAGCGCAATTAGGAACAATTATGCAATTCTAATTTAGATAGAAACTCAATTTCAATCTCTAGCTCCCTGTGGAAATCGATCCCGACCTTCTCGGGTAAAAGCTGCTTCGACCACTCTTGCTACTTTATAGTAGTACAGGGTTGGCCTCGATCACAATCCTCGGTCCAACTAGTTTCAGCATCCTTTCTCAACATTTTGAAGATGGGTTCACATATTACTGTGGACTGTGCTATGAAGCGGCTGATGTAGTTGAGACGTCCCAGGAAGCTCATCACGTCCTTTTTGCTCTTCGGTGGTGGTAACTCTTGGATAGCCTTAACTTTGGACGGGTCCAACTTGATTCCTCGACGGCTGACAATGAATCCCAACAGCTTTCCTGCGGGAACCCTGAATGTACATTTTGCGGGGTTCGGTTTTAAATTGTACCTTCTTAGCCTGTCAAAGAACTTCCCCAAGTCTGCTATGTGATATGCGGTCTTCTTGGATTTGATGATGACGTCGTTGACATACACCTCTATTTCCTTGTGTATCATATCATGGAAGATGGTCGTCATGGCTCTCATGTACGTAGCCCCAACATTCTTTAGACCGAATGGCATCATTTTGTAACAGTACACTGCCCATAGTGTAATGAAGGCTGTTTTCTCTACCTCTTCCTCGTCCATCCAAATCTGATGATAACCCGCGAAGCAATCTACAAAGGATTGGAGTTCATGCTTGGCACAATTGTCGATCAGAATGTGTATATTTGGCAATGGGAAATCATCCTTGGGACTTGTTCTGTTTAAATCCCGATAGTCAATACACACCTTGACTTTTCCATCTTTTTTTTGAACCGGTATGATGTTGGCTAACCAGGTTGGATACTCAACTACCCTGAGGACTTTGGCTTTGATCTGCTTAGTGACTTCTTCCTTGATCTTTAGGCTCATGTCTGGTTTGAACTTTCTGAGTTTCTGCTTTACTGGCGAACACATTGGATTGGTAGGCAACTTATGAGCCGCTATGGATGTGCTCAGGCCGGTCATGTCATCATATGACCATGCAAAAATATCCTCATATTCTTTCAGGAAACGAGTATATTCTTCTTTTTCTGATGGTGATAGGTGAATGCTTATG
Organism: Nicotiana attenuata; assembly: GCF_001879085.1. Classification (NCBI taxonomy): domain Eukaryota; kingdom Viridiplantae; phylum Streptophyta; class Magnoliopsida; order Solanales; family Solanaceae; genus Nicotiana; species Nicotiana attenuata. The sequence continues at coordinate 590,851 of NW_017670374.1, read as the reverse complement.
CGGGTCTCTTTGACGGTTTCAGAATCTCCCAAATTGATTGCCTCGGTTTCGTCCAGATTGGACTTAGGTTTGTTCTCAAAATTCTCAACTTCTCTTACAACTTCCTCAGGTATTTCATCCTCTTCTTTTGAATCACTATCCTTATATTGCATTATCTCATTACACGTCACAATCATCGGTTCATCAGGAAAAGTAATAATAATGTCGTAGAAGAAGAAAAATGTAGAAGATAATAGTAAATACTAAAGAACAATGCATTAATTAAATTTTGAAAATATCCAAAACAGTTGGCTCGATGAATCGAGCAATTATTTCGAAACAAAATGCGTCTTCAAAACAAAATACTGAAAGATATCTTAAATGCCTAAGATGTCTATTAAAACAGGTTAGGCTAATTGCCAAGCTACCCAGTAACTCGACGGGTCCGGGATGGTGTGGTAGTCCAACTCTTGAGAACAACTCCCTTTTCCATGGTCTGAATGGTGAGGCCTTCTTCTTCCTCCTCCTCCTCCACTATCACATTGCAATCCATATTCTCGTCTTCTAGAAACAAATCCCTTAACCCAGCCAAAGCTTCCTCCTCTGCGGATCCCCATATTATATCGATTTGGTGAAAAGTCTGACTCAGATGTGGCACTGGCTGCTCGATAGGGTAATAAAGACCACGCCATGGTGGCGACCAATCATTGTATTCTTGCCAAGTGTACGGATATCCCATCCCAAAAGTTGTGCCGTGACACTTCAACTGTATCGGTTTGGTAATGCCCTGGAGTTTCTTTCCAAGCCCTTTGCCAGGTTCATACCCAGACCATGCCAGTATGCTTTCTATTTTGTTACTCTACCACTTGTCCTTCTCAATTGCGTTGACGCGCTCAATGCAGTGATAAGTTTCTCCACCCAGTCTTTTCCTATTCTCGACAACGTGAACAATTTGACTGGTGTAAATGGGGTTACTCCCATCTTCGTGAATGATTACCTCCTGATGGTTCCATTCGAACTTCACGGCCTGGTGTAGTGTGGAAGCCACAACCCCAGCGGCATGTATCCAAGGTCGTCCCAATAGAAGATTGTATGTAGCTGATATGTCTAGTACTTGGAACTCAACATTGAACCAAGTTGGTCCCATCTGTAGACAAAGGTTAATCTCCCCAATTGTGGCCCTTTGAGACCCATCAAATGCTTTCACGTTCATACTCCCCGCTCGTATCTCATGGAAATCTTTGCCCAACCTTTCCAGAGTAGTCAATGGACAAATGTTGAGGCTTGAACCCCCATCTATTAAGACCCTGGTGATGAATTTGTCCTCAAACTATACTGTGATATGCAATGCCCTGTTGTGACTTAATCCTTCAGGTGGTAGTTCATCCTCGTGGAAGGTGATCTTGTGACTCTCCAGTACTTGCCCTACCATGTTGGCCATCTCTCCACTGGTGATGTTGTTGGGTACATAAGCTTCATTCAACACCTTCATTTGAGCACTCCTATGCGCCTCAAAATTTTGCAATAGCGACAGGATGGATATCTAGGCGGGAGTCTTGTTCAGATGATCGACGATAGAGTATTCTCTCGTGTGTACTTTCCTCCAATGATCGTCTGGTCCAGTTTCAATGACGGGTTGTTTGGTAGCAGCTTCCTTGCTTGTTCCTCCCAAGTTTTCGGATGTATAGATCCTTCCAGTTCTGGTCATTCCCTATGCGGCACCAAATTCTTCCATCTTTGCTTTTCCCTTTCTCCTAGCTTTGGCAACGTAATCCCAAGGTATGGCGTTGGACTTGAAAGGAGGTGGGGTGCTACTGTCACAGTGAAGGGTGTGGATACTTCTACTTCAAATGGAGCTGGTGTGACCACAGGTGCCGTTACTTCAATTTCAAACGGGACTGGTGCGGCTACTTCAACTTCGACTGGCGGCTATATTTTTACCACAATAGGAGTGAGTGTGACTGCAGGTTTAGGGTCATCACCTTCCCGAATAAGCCCAATAGACCCCTCAGGATCCCATTCTTCATCAGTTTCTATCATATTGACTCCTTCACCCTTATGATCTGGGAGGGGATTATTGCGGACGTTTGGCGCGGCTTCTTTTGCTTGTATGACTTTGGTGTCAATCAGGGTTTGAATCTTATCTTTCAGGGTGCGATATTCATCGATAGTATGCCGTTTCATGCCAGAATGGTATGCACAGGTTTTGTTTAGGTTGACCCACTGGGAGGAGTTTTCCATCGCAACAGCAGGAATAGGGGTGACATATCCGGCAGACTTCAATATTTCATATAGTTGGTAAATGGGTTCAGAGATAGGTGTGTATTGTCTGGGCGACCTGCGATCAAAATTAGTTCTGGGTTTTCGATAGTTTTGACGGGTTGGAGGTGAATGGTAGTAGGCTGGCTGGGTGTTATAAGTGTGATAGGCGGTAGCAGGTTGAGAGTATCTGGGAGGTGAAGGTTGGTATATGGGTGGAGGTGTTTGGTATGTGAGTGGAGATTTTGGCCTTGGGCCACCATTACGGCCCCTACTTCTTTCTTCTTTGATATTCCTCCTGACTGCAATGCTTTGTTTGTGGCTTGAAATGCCTCGAAATTGGTCACCATCCCACTCTTGATCTCTTCTTCAATCTTTTCTCCGAGTATGATGATGTCGGAGAACTTTTGATTTTCAATGACCATTAACCTTTCATAGTACTGGGGATCCTGGGCCTTGACGAAGAATTTGTTCATTTGCTCTTCCTCTAGTGCCGACCTGACTTTTGCAACTTCTGACCTCCATCGAGTAGCATACTCGCGGAAAGTCTCCGTTGGTTTCTTCTTTAGATTTTGTATGTAGAAGACATTCGGTGCATTCTATGTGTTAAACCTAAATCGATCCATGAAGTCCGATGCCATGCTTACCCAACTAACCCACTTTTTGGGATTCTGACTGATATACCACGATAGGGAATCTCCAGTGAGACTCCTCATGAACAGCTTCACGCGAATCCTTTCATCTTTTCCAACTCCCACGAGCTTATCACAGTATGTTCTCAAATGTACTTTCGGGTTACCAGTTCCTGCAAACATCTCGAACTTAGGCGGTTTGTAACCCTCTAGTAGTTCCACGTCTGGATAAATACACAGATCCTCATAATTCAGACCTTCAATTCCTTTACCTCCTTCAACACCCTGGACTCGTCTTGTGAGCTTCTTGAGTTCTTCGGCCATGTTCTTAATGAGCAGGTCCTTCTCGGCAGATTCTGGAGTGTACGAGATTGGCTGAGTAGAGTGAGGTAAGGTTTCCACGTATATGGGATTGTTTTGGTAGGTGCCAGGGGTTGGAGTGTAGTGGTGATCGTTAGTGGAGTTTTGCGGATCAAGGATAGGTTGTGGGGTATTCTGAGGTGTATGGTAAGTGGTCTGTGGGTATTGGGTAGGAAGATGTTGGTGGTGAGGGGGAGTGGGTATTAGTGGAGGATTAGGATTCGGGGAGGAGTTGTGTATTGATGGGGTGCGGGAAGATTTTCTGGACGTGTGTTTTGAGGAGGTGCTGGGTTTTGAGCATTTTCTTGGTTAACGTCTGGGACGTTTAGGGTGAGGGAGAGGTTTGCCAAATTGCGGACCTGCTCAAGTTCTCCTTGCAATTTCAGTATTTTTTGTTCCAATCGTAGGACCAAATCATTCTGGGCCGGAGTACTCCGAACGTCTGAAGTTTCAACATTCTCAGCATGTACAACGTTTTCTTTTCGGATACCACTCATATCATCCATCTTAGCTTTTCCTTTGTTTTTCAGATTACTCGGAGGAGGAGGAGGTGGAGGGCCTCTAGATCTGGTGTGATATGCTGACAATGCCACTATGTGCGAACCAACCTTAGGGGATGGAAATAATCAAAAATAAAGAAAAACAAAAGGTAGACAAGTCAGTAAGGATTCTGAAAAGCATTTGCAGTATTTAAACAAGTATTGCAGGAATGTAAATTCGTATCCTAACTTGGGGAACCTCGTTATGCCCGAGGTAGGCCTAGCGACAAGTAGATTTGGACAGATTTAATGCCGACAAATGCCTCATTTCATTAATGTAATAAATAAGACAAACCTAAAAACGACAATAAATAAATGAGTTACTAATGGCATTTGCCTTATTACATTTGAATTCCAAAATGGGTCAAAACAGATAAACCTAATCTACTTGGTCCCGGAGGGACCTTCCCCATATTTGGCCTCTTGGCTCCATCTATCAGATTCCCCTGGTCGTGCATGTCTAGCAGCAGGTATGCCCTTTCTAGATGCCCTCTTCGTTGCCTTCTGCATTCCGACAATCTAAGACCCTTTTCCTCATCTTCCATTCCAGTTCCATTAGACCCTGCTCCAAGTACTCCAACCTTTCTGCCGACCTTGTAGCCATTTCTTTCCACTCGTTGATTGATTCCATGTCGAACTTGTGTTGCTCCATATGCTTGGCTTCGGATTCAAGGACCCTTTTGCGTAGCCTCTCATACTTCACTTGTGCTTCAGCGACTTCATCTACGACCCTGTTTCCTTGACCAACCCTTGGCTCGAATATTCCTGCTATGTTATCTTCTAACCATGAGGAGTAGAAGTACACATGACCAGCGTGATATCGATCCAGCTCGATGGTATCCTTTTCCACGATAATCTTCAAATGCCACATGTGTTCGGCCTCACATTTGTATGGAATGGCGTTACCCTGAAATCGGCTATGTAATGACTCATTTTGGAGACTCATGGTATGAATTGTTTTCTACCAGCTTGTCTCATAACCCTGATAGGGACATAGGGATATATTCCCCTTAACCCAATCAACACCAAGTGCGGAACATCCCTGGATCTGATTATGAATTCATCGGTAGGGAACCACTCAAACATCCAGTGAACCTGGTGCTCGGTCAAATTGTTGAAAAACTATGCCCGTTCGGAAGCGTTCTCTGTCTGTGCAAATCTATCTGGGATAAAGGTTATTCTTTTAGGATGGTGGAAAGCAATGTGATCATTCCATGGCCTCCGTGGAAACTCTTGGCGGTATTGACCCCTCTGAAGATGTTATAACAACCAAATCTGGAGTAGCAAGTTATAACCCTCAAAGTGTTTGAACCCCTTCTTGCAACGGTCCAGGGCCCGATATATGTCTGCTACAATCATCGGGACAATAGTATAGGTTTGTCCCTCGATTCCCTCCATTAAAGCTTTGGTTACCATAGCCAACCTGGTGTGAATTCTGTCCCCTTGGCTTGGGAACACCAACATACCCAGAAAGCAGATGATGAATACAAAAACCCTGCGGTGTGTCCAACCTAGGGATGTGATGGAGAATTCATCATGAAAGATACGGTAAGATTTGCTATGTCCGTATCATTCATATAGGAAGTCAAAGGGTATGTAAGACTTCTTCTGGCACTCCAAGTCCTCATTCTTTCTCAGGCCCATCATTTTCAGAAACCACCTGGCATTGTGGTTTTCTGTACTAGTAAACCGGGACTATCCCATGGTAATCCAGTGAACCCTCCGATTTCCTCTGGGAGAGGGGTCATTTCTATGTCACCAAAACAGAATACAGCTCTTTCTCCGTCCCAGAACATAGTAGCAGCTTCAATCAACATGTTGTTTGGTTGAATGTCCAATAAGGAAGGTAGGTTTCCAAGAACCCTTTTCACGTGGTTTTTATCACTTGGTGAAAGATTTTCCCACCAGTCCAACAACATCGGTGGTATACTTCAGACCATGCCAAACCTGGGGACTTCGTGCCTCATTTTCTGCAAAATAAACAGAGTTAGACCCAAAAAACTTGTTGCTCCCAAACGCACACGCAAGTATACGTGGTCGTACAAGTAATAAAATGATAAGTAGAGTGTCGAACCCATAGAGACTTATATCAACTACTCACTAACACACCAATATTGTTGTTCCGTCAAGCTAAATTCGAGTTCAAGAGTTTAATTATGCTAACTACAATTCTCAGTAACAACTAAATTATCAAGTAACAAGTTGATTGTTATGTATTCAATAGAGACAAGTATTCCAGGGTTGTGATCGATTCACCAATCGTATTGTGTTCTAATTAACTCTTCCTTTTCATATAATTCACTCATGGTTGCTAATTAATCGATAAATGCTCTCATAGCCTTCTCCCGAAGTACTACTCACCTATCCCCAATAGATTAACGCCTATATTCCTATGGAATTAATCTATTAAGAACGCATTAAGATTACGATATTTAATTATGCATGGTGATTAGGTATATTCCAATCCTAACCACAAATCCTCTCCCCTAAGGGTTAAGATCATGCTCTCTTCAATTCTTCTCTAATCTAAACAAGGCTTTCCCAAGCATAGCATAGATAGTAAATAGAACATAACTGCTGGCCAGACAATTAAGCAATTAAACACAGAATTGATGAAACAACCATATTTGAATGAATTATAATCAAGGTTAAGTTAATATCGAACGACAATATTCATGGCTAAATCACAACCCCAGAACAATGGGTTTAGCTACTCATGCTAGTGTGCATCACAATTAGGTTCAATTTCATCACAAAATAGCAAAGACTAAGCGAAGAAAAGAAGAACTTGATAGTCCAAACTCCTCCTTGCCTCTTGCCTCCCGATTTCTTGCACTAAACTATGAAAACCTTGATGATTTGACCTTGGGCGAGCTTAACTTTATATAGGTTAAGTGGATTTCTCTCCAGATTTCCAATTTTACCCCCAACTAGCTCTTTTCCGGACCGGCACCGTGCGAACTCGCGCGCCCTTCGCGCGGTCTTCGCGCACCTTTCTGCCTCGGCTTGTAATACGCGCGAACTATGCGCGACTTCGCGCGGTCTTCGCGCACCCGGGGCTTAACTTCTTCCAATTTTTCGTCTTGTCCTTGCACGCACTCAACTCCAAGGGGTCGTTTTTGCTCATAAATCATTCCAATAGCCTCTTGAAAGCATCATATAAGCTCCTCACCCTGCAATGTATACAAATCACAATTAGAGCCTATTTTTTCATCAACTAACCATATTATGTCATTGAAATGTAATTAAGCGGAAGCATAAACAATAGCTAGATCACTTAAATTTCGCCTATTATCAACACCCCACACTTAATTCATTGCTAGTCCTCGAGCAATCAAACTATACCCTCTATAGAATCCTTCACTCAACCATTTCCCCTAACGCATTACACCTAGAACAATGTGCATACATTATGCCTAGCAGTGAACAATCCTAGCCTCAAAGCCGACTCTCAAGTGCCATGCAATATTCACACTTCCTCAGGTACTCTACACAGACGTCAAGACTTGCTTTTCCGTCACGAATCATATGCCCTCACAATCACATCAACAAAACTGAATTCAATCAACACATTTGAGTCATACACTCACATATATCAATGAAAGCACTCACTCTCACAAAAGAAGTCACATGCATGCAATTGGTACCATAGGCTTGCCCTTAATGTAAATCTCTACTAATTTAGGCTAGCTCGACCCAAAATCAATTAGGACTTTTTCATGGTTGTAATGTGGGCTAAGGGACGGGTAGGATATATTTAGGAGTAGTGACTCAACATCCTAAGCACTTTAGCACATCACATGAGCAATTTTTCAGCGCAAATTCTTCAACCCACTTCTCATTCACAAACAAAATTCATCACACAAATACTCCCTTCTTCTTTAAGCACTCTATTAATTCATATCCACTAACGGGAGCAAGACACAATGTATTCATCTCTTTTTTTTTCCAGTTTATTTTTCTTGTCACTCAATTTCCGCTAGCGGTGTATTCGTTTACAACACAAGTGCACCATTCATCCTTTTATTGGTTCCACTCAAAAGCCACCCCACACTGATTTTCTTCTTACTTCTTTTAGCGCTCCTCTCACAATTAAAATTCTTTAAGAGGTAAAAGGATCAAAACAATGTCAATTAAGAACAAAAGGGTATAGGCTTGTAATGCGGGTGCCAAAAAAAGGCTAAAGGCTCAAAAGGGTTAGCTAGGGACAAATTTTATTTATGATAAGCAATCAAGCTCAAAAAGGTCAAAGAAAGCCTAAAATCATTTTCCAAACCGAGCATCACCTAGGATTTCGCTTCAACTCACATACCAGGCAAGTTCTAGACACAAGTACACTACATGGACTACACAAATACTCACCACACATGGCATATGACTCATTCAGATCAGCTCATCAAGACACTCTATTACGAGCATTCAATTCAGTAACAAATATACAAATTAAGGCACCTTCAGTGAGATTCAACAATTAGGACTAAGCGTTACACTCTAGGGTCTATAGTGTTCAGGTGTGTCAACGCTATGGGTTCTCTTTCAATTTATAGCTCGTAGCCCATCACCCTAATATACAAATCAAAAAGAAAACAAAAATAAAAACTACCTATGCCCGGTTCAAGTTAAACCCTTGGAAAAGAACCGCGGCCTAAAGAAAAACCAAGGGGGAGTTGCTACACTACCTAAGAGAAAAAAAATAAAAAATCTTTTTGGTGTTTTCTCTAGACTCACTTCCCTCAAGAAAATCATCTAAAAAGATCCGTCATCAGGAAGTGCCTACAATTTTTCAATTTTTTTTACTCGACTCAGTCCCTCAAGAACCCCGTCGAAAGGGATCAGTCGTCGGGAAGAGCCACCTATCTATTGTAAACTAATGATTCCTACTTTCTACCAACACTATCAACGTCAAAAAGCACAAAACAAGATAAAACCTAACAATCAATTTATACACATACATACATATAACGAAGTACCCCACTCACAAGATAATTTACATAGTCTGCGTACCATGGGGGAGGGTCTTGGGTTATAGCAAAAAGTTGCTCATCAGGAAATACTTCTTTAACTTGGCCACCCTCCTCCACGTGGTCGTGGTTTCCCAACCTTGATAGATGGTCAGCTACCTGGTTCTCTGTCCCCTTTCGATCTCGTATTTCTACATCAAATTCCTGCAGCAGTAAAACCCAGCGCATCAATCTAGCCTTAGACTCCTTTTCGGTAAACAAATACCTGATAGCTGTATGATCGGTATGGACTATGACTTTTGTTCCCACCAAGTATGCCCGGAATTTCTCAAAGGCCCACACAACAGCTAACAACTCCTTCTCAGTGGTGGTGTAATTCAGCTGGGCATCATCAAGAGTCTTACTCGCATAGTAGATGGAATAAAACACCTTGTCCTTCCTCTGGCCTAACACTGCCCCGATAGCATGATCACTCGCATCACACATAAGTTCAAAAGGTAAAGACCAATCCGGTGCCACAATAATGGGAGCAGTTACCAACTTCTTTTTAAGTTCTTCAAATGCGTTGAGGCAAGCATCATCAAAGTTGAAGGTCACATCCTTTTCAAGCAACCTGCACAAAGGAGTAGCAATTTTTGAAAAATCTTTAATAAAGCGCCGATAGAAACCCGCGTGTCCCAAGAAACTCCGGACACCCTTCACTGAAATAGGTGGAGGTAATTTTTCAACCGCCTCCACCTTTGCTTTATCAACTTCAATGCCACTCCCAGATACTCCGTGACCCAACACGATGCCTTCTCGTACCATAAAGCGGCACTTTTCCCAATTCAGTACCAGATTTGTTTCTTCACAACGGGCTAGCACCTTGCTTAGATTCCTCAAGCAATCATCATAAGAAGACCCAAAAACTGAAAAGTCATCCATAAACACTTCCACGATGTCGGTGAAAATAGACATCATACACCTCTGGAAAGTGGCTGGTGCATTACAAAGACCAAACGACATTCGCTTGAAGGCAAAAGTGCCGTAAGGACAAGTAAAAGTAGTCTTCTCATGATCCTCTGGGCATATGACAATCTGATTGTATCCTGAATAACCATCAAGGAAGCAGTAATATTCATGCCCGGCTAACCTGTCTAGCATTTGATCGATGAATGGGAGTGGGAAGTGATCCTTGCGAGTTGCCTTATTGAGCCTTCTATAATCAATGCAGACTCTCCATCCCGTAACAGTGCGAGTGGGGATTAGCTCATTCTTCTCGTTCTCAACTACAGTCATTCCTCCCTTTTTGGGCACACATTGAACCACGCTTACCCAATTGCTATCAGAAATGGGAAAAATGATACCTGCATCGAGCAACTTGATTACTTCCTTTTTCACCACCTCCTTCATGATAGGATTCAATCTCCTTTGCTGCTCTACACTAGGGCGGTGTCCGTCCTCTAGAAAGATTTTATGCATGAAAAATGAGGGACTAATACCTTTGATGTCAGCTATAGTCCACCCAATGGCCCTTTTATGCTCGCGGAGGACTCTGAGCAATTTTTCTTCTTGAGTGCTGGTCAAGCTGGATGAAATAATTACGGGCAGTGTCTTAGAGTTTCCCAAATAAGCATAGCGCAGATGCGCTGGAAGTGGCTTGAGTTCTAGCTTCGGAGCTTCTTCAATAGATGGCATAGGGAGAGTCAGAGTAACAGGCCTGTCCAACTCTTCAAATTTTCTGAACCCATGTACATAACTGCATGACATATCTAGCACTTGCTCGATTTCTCCTATTCTTTCATCTTCACTATTTTCTACATCCCCAATCAATACCCTTTCAACAGGATCTGCAGGGCTCATATAGGGTACTAACGATGTAGCATCACTCTCCACCACCGAGATCATGGATAACTCTTCATAATGGGCTGGTAACTTTAGTGCTCTATAAACATTGAATACCTCCGCTCGGTCACCTACTCTCATCGTTATCTTTCCTTCGCAGACATCAATAATAGCTCGACCTGTGGCTTAGAATGGACGCCCCAAAATAAATGGGACTTCCTGATCAGGCTCGTAATCCAGGATAATGAAATCAGCAGGGAATATGAAAGAGCCCACTTGAACTAGCACATCTTCAATCACTTCCTCAGAATGAGCAAGGGAGCGATCAACTAACTGTAAGATAACTGTCGTTGGGCGTGGTTCACCCAACCCCAACTGTCTGAACATGGATAGCGGCATCAAATTGATGCTTGCTCCAAGATCACATAAAGCTCGCCCAACAGCATGTTTACCAATGGAGATGTGGATAGTGAAACTACCTGGATCCTTCAATTTCTGAGGTAACTTGCCTTGAATTCTGGAACTGCACTCCTCAGTGAGTGCCACAGTCTCGAACTCGGTCAGCCTCCTTTTATTTGCCACAATATCCTTGATGTACTTTGCATATTTGGGTATTTCTTGTAAAATGTCAACCAATGGAATATTAATCTACACCTGCTTCAAGATATCAAGAAACTTTTTATATGCGGAATTGTCTTTTAATTTCTGCAATCTTTGAGGGAATGGAGGTGGTTGCCTTGCAACCAATTGTGGGGGCTGCTCAGCCACCGCCTCTCCAGCTGGTTTCTCTGGCTTCGGGGCTTTCTCTAATGTTGATTCTATAGTGGATGGCCTCTCATCAAAAGTCACCTGTTTCCTCTTTTTAGATAGAACTTCCTCGAGTTGTCTCCCATTTCTCAACGACACGGCATTCAGGGCCGCCTTAGGATTTGCTTCAGTGTCGCTTGGAAGAGCTCTAGCTGGTCTAGTGTTTTGAGCACTGGCTAGCTGTCCCATTTGACGCTCCAAATTTCTCACTGTTGTGACGAGGGATTGCTGTTCAGCCATCATTTTTTAAACATGTCTTCAAGGTGGCTTGTAGGACTCGCTTATTGTTCACCCTGAGGTGGTCTATATTGCTGTTGAGGTGCTTGAGGCCTGTATTGATTCTAAGTGCCCTGGTTTCCACCCCAAGAGAAGTTTGGGTGGTTCCTCCAATTGGGATTGTAAGTGTTCCCATATTGATTTTCTTGGCCCCTATTTGAATTACCCACGAAGCAGACAGACTCTGGGTTTGCGGGACATATAATTTCACAAAAAGCTTGAACCTGTTGTATCGGTTGTACTTGTTGCTTGTTGACATTCAAGTTCATCTGGTTGACTTGATTGGCCAGCGTAGCAATCTGCGCGGATAATGCTGAGACGGCATCTAACTCAAGAACCCCTGCAGACTTTTGCACTGTGTGCCTGCCCATCTCTCCTTGCCAATCCGGATTACTTTTGGAGAATTTGTTAAGTAATGCATATATCTCGTCAAAGCTTTTCTCCAACACTTGACCCCCAGCTGCAGCATCTACCACGATCTTTGTCTCAGAATGTAGTCCTTTTATGAAAGTGTGAGCTAACACTTCATTCGTCTGATTGTGATGAGGATAGTCTCTGAGTAGCCCCTTGAACCTTTCCCAAGCTGAGTATAAAGATTCTCCCGCTTTCTGTTTGAAGGCAACTATCTCACTTCTGATCTTTGCAGTTTTGCCTGAAGGAAAGAACCTTGCCAGAAATTTTCTTGCCAAATCGTTCCATGATGTAATGGAATTTGCTGGTTCTGCCTTTAGCCATCGCTTAGACTCACCCAACAGAGAGAATGGAAAAAGTGTGAGCCTCACATAATCTGGAGTAACCCCGTTAGTGATATAAGTATCACTAATCTCCAAGAAGTTCAGAATGTGCTGCTGTGGATCCTCGTGTGAAAGACCCATAAATTGCCCGTTTGCATGAAGCAGCTGGATCATGCTCTGTTTCAGCTCAAAGTGCCCAGTGATCCTGGGCTTCACTATACTGGAGGTGACAGCCACCTCCTGAACAGCCATGGGTTGCTCCTCTGCCATGTCCACAGGAAATTGAACAAGTGCTTGAATATTATTCGTGTCCCTTGCTTCCCTCAACCTCCTGTGAAATGTTCTCTCACGTTCCGGATCAAAGCCTTGATGTCGGTCCTGGCTTCTGACCCTACGCATTCAGTCAAAGTTCTTGAGATCCGAGCAACAATCAAGTAACGTTAGACTCAACGAAATAAACAATTAAAGCAAAAGCTAGCAAGTAGCTAATATTAAGTCCCCGGCAACGGCGCCAAAAACTTGTTGTTCCCAAACGCACACGCAAGTATACGTGGTCGTACAAGTAATAAAATGATAAGTCGAGTGTCTAACCCACAAAGACTTATATCAACTACTCACTAACACACCAATATTGTTGTTCCGTCAAGCTAAATTCGAGTTCAAGAGTTTAATTATGCTAACTACACTTCTCAGTAACAACTAAATTATCAAGTAACGAGTTGATTGTTATGTATTCAATAGAGACAAGTATTCCAGGGTTGTGATCGATTCACCAATCGTATTGTGTTCTAATTAACTCTTCCTTTTCATAAAATTCACTCATGGTTGCTAATTAATCGATAAATGCTCTCATAGCCTTCTCCCGAAGTACTACTCACCTATCCTCAATAGATTAACGCCTATATTCCTATGGAATTAATCTATTAAGAACGCATTAAGATTACGATATTTAATTAAGCACGGTGATTAGGTATATTCCTATCCTAACCACAAATCCGCTCCCCCTAAGGGTTAAGATCATGCTCTCTTTAATTCTTCTCTAATCTAAACACGACTTTCCCAAGCATAGCATAGATAGTAAATAGAACCTAACTGCTGGCCAGACAATTAAGCAATTAAACACAGAATTGAAGAAACAACCATATTTGAATGAATTATAATCAAGGTTAAGTTAATATCGAACGACAATATTCATGGCTAAATCACAACCCCAGAACAATGGGTTTAGCTACTCATGCTAGTGTGCATCACAATTAGGTTCAATTTCATCACAAAATAGCAAAGACTAAGCGAAGAAAAGAAGAACTTGATAGTCCAAACTCCTCCTTGCCTCTTGCCTCCCGATTTCTTGCACTAAACTATGAAAACCTTGATGATTTGACCTTGGGCGAGCTTGACTTTATATAGGTTAAGTGGGTTTCTCTCCAGATTTCCAATTTTACCCCCAACTAGCTCTTTTCCGGACCGGCACCGCGCGAACTCGCGCGCCCTTCGCGTGGTCTTCGCGCACCTTTCTGCCTCGGCTTGTAATACGCGCGATCTATGCGCAACTTCGCGCGGTCTTCGCGCACCTGGGGCTTAACTTCTTCCAATTTTTCGTCTTGTCCTTGCACGCACTCAACTCGAGGGGTCATTTTTGCTCATAAATCATTCCAATAGCCTCTTGAAAGCATCATATAAGCTCCTCACCCTGCAATGTATACAAATCACAATTAGAGGCTATTTTTTCATCAATTAACCATATTATGTCATTGAAATGTAATTAAGGGGAAGCATAAAGAATAGCTAAATCACCTAAATTTCGCCTATTATCACCCCCTCCGGATTCGACTACTTACACATTAACGATTAGCATCTCGACATTTTATCTCTCCAAATAATGCACGTATCGTGATTACGTCTATTGGGATTATGGAAATCCCGGTGGACTTTGGACAAGCCTTCCTTAGAGGGTTATTATGTGGACAACATATTAACCCCGACTAGGTTTGATCATGATGCATGTACAGTTATTTATTAGAGCAAGGTTTCTATAGAAGTCTAGACTAGTACCCCCAAGCGGACAACTTGAGGGGGAAAGTCACGGAACCGTCGACTACACCGCTGATCGGCTAGTTTTACTGCAAATATGCCTTTCTGAATTTAAAGGGTGATTTTTGGAAGAGCGCGGACACTCATCTAGTGCCGCTATGGTATTAGTACGCATGAGTGGAATATGATGTTGAACATGGAATTATGCAAAAAGAAAATAACATGTTGTCAAGTATTTGCATGATGAACAACGATGAAATGCGATATTTAATAATTGTAAAGACATTTAAGAAAAGGAAAACAAGGAGATAAGTCAGTTTCCATAGTAAAAGTGATAAAGTAGGGGAGGGAGATCATAAATGAACAAGGACAGACAAATAAATTCACATAGGAGGGGAAGGGGTATGCAAGTATTAAAGGCATGCTTTAAAGACTAAGTCACAGACAAGTTCGTTATGGTAAGAGCCTAAAGATATCCCCAGCAGAGTCGCCATGCTGTCGCGCCCCCTTTTTCTCGCGAAATCGGGTTTCGACATTTCCGGGACAACTCCTTTCCTTTTGGGATGGGGTAAGGGATTTGAAGAGTCGCCACCTAACGAGTTAAGGTGCGTTAGGGTACCTAGGACAGTTAACTCATATAACCAGTTTACATCACCAGAGATCGGGTAAGGGCTCGAAATTACCTTGAGGGGAAGGTGTTAGGCACCCCTCGAGGTCCACAACGGTGGGTCCCGACCGAACTTAAATTAAGCGAATTAGTCTTATGGAAAATAAAACAATTTAGACAAATAGATATTACTTTAAAACGGGAATTAAATGGTCCCAACTTTTTTAGCCTATAGGATCGTTTCCATGCAATACTTGGTAACTTTCCCCAAGTTGGGGTGCTACACATAGCATTAGCGCACGGGTCATCATTTCCTTTAGCACCCAATTACTATCTTTCAGTTGTTACCTAAGCGTTCTAGTAGCTTCTAATGCGTACCTTATGCGTGCACTACTTGTCCCTTACCTATGGTTCTGGAGGTACTTAGGACCTCTATTTTGGGTGGTTCTGGACCGACCTATATTGCTTAAAATGGGAAAAAGCTAGGCGACAGACAAAAATCAAATAGGACTAGCAGATAGGGAACAAATAAGGGCTCATGTTAACCTCCACAAATAGACACCAAATGCATGCAGTTAAACAGACAACTTTATTGATCTAGGATCCTATAGGCAGGATATCTAGATGAGCAGAAATAATATAAGAAAGCAGCGTATTAAGACGAGCGTTGGGACCTACGGGCTTGCCTACTGATTTGATTAAGTTCTGAACCTGGGCATGTTTCAAGCAGTACGAGATCACAGTTTTTGGCCCAGAATTCTTAATAATCCTACAGTTTTGCCTACTGATAACTGGAACAGAGTCCTATAGGCATGATATCTAAAGGCTGATTAAAGACCTATAACATGATTTCTAAGCGAATTTACTGATTTTTTAACTCCTGAAAACAGATTTTATCTCCTTAGATCCTATAGACATGCTTTCTAATTTGCAGAATTAATTAACTCCTATAGACATGGTTTCTAGGTGTCGAAACTAATCCTTTTATTCCTATAGGCATGATATCTAAGTTAAATTAATTTTTACCTCCTATAGGCATGATATCTATTAATCATACGTGGGCAGAATTTTATACAACTTGCCAGGAAAGTTATTATTCAAACAGATAGGATCCTATAGACATGGTTACTAATGCATGTAAGTTAAAATTTGCATGGATCCTATGGACATGATTTCTAATGCAAGGAGTCTATAAACGTGATTTCTAGCATGTGAGTGAAATACAGAACAAACAATCAGAGAATCCTATAGGCAGGATCCCTAAACAAGTAGGAGCATTCACATGATTCAACATGATAAACCTATAGGCTCAATTTCTACCCAAGTTTAAAGATATAAGAAAACCCCCCGATTTTACTAATAAGCCCCAAATCTGTTTATTACAAAGGTTATTACAACCCAGAATGAATAAATTATATAATAGTATCTATTACACTATAGGGAGCCTTACCAGGCCCATTATTAACCTGGGAACCATGCCTTCAAACACAATAGCTTTGAAACAATAGCAGGGATCCACAACACCTTAAACCAGGTTTCCAGTGTGTCAAAGTTTCCAAAGAACCTCAAGGATCCCGGGAAATGCTCACACAAGAACCACACATTCAGCACAGAACTCATAAGAGATTGGAAAACCAGCCCCAATGTGTCAGAGTTCAAAGGAGTCTTGTCACACCTCCTTTTTACCATCCGAGGGTAATATATGGGAGTTTTTCCAATAAAAGTGACATAAATCGGAATGGGATTATTTTATTGATTTTTAGAGTCGTCACTTGGAATAGTTTATTTGGTGTCCCAAGTCACCGGTTTATTTTAAATCCCAAATTGAGGAAATTTTCAACATTATTTGAAAGTCTACAAACCAGAAATTCTAGATAAGGAATTATGTTAACCTGGGAGAAGGCGTTAGGCATTTCCGGGTTCCGTGGTTCGAGCACGGCCGCTTAAACTATTAAAATTGGCTTAATTATCTGATTTACTACATTTTTTAAACATATTGTGCGTTTTTAACTTTATAACCGCTTTTAATTATTTTGTGGAATTATTCTGGAACAAGTTACGATTGTCGTACACTTGTTTGTTTGATACACATTGCGAATCATGTCACGGGAACTGTACCCACGATCTACAACATGTTTAATTTATTAAAGTTATTAAATGTTGTGACCGGGTCACATAAATGTACCCCCGGATTTGGAAATTAGGTATCACAACTACGTCACGGGAACCGTACCCGTAGCTATGATGATTTTATTATAAACGCGCCTGAAGCAAACTACGAATGTTCAAAGTGTTTTCTACACTAGGTTATAATATTAATGTGAGGTCCATATATTAGGTGATTCAATTGTGGATAGCACGCCTCGATTATTTTAAAAGATTTGTATTTCACTAAAGCAAACTAAGGATGCTCCTATGTAAATCTAATTTGAAATTCAATAAAAAGCTGTTGATTATATATGTGCTTTCAGGTACAGGTATTGGGCCTTTAATCATTTTTTGGATAAGGGGAATTGGGCCAGCAGTAGCCTATTAGGTTATTTGGTCAAGGCCAAACCAGCATTGAAGCTGTATTGGGCTCAGAATTCAACCCAAAATGAAAGAGGCTCAAAGGCCTTGACTGGTCCGATTTTAACCAATTATGGCCCATATTGGGCTTATATTTGGCGGGCCCAGTTGCGAAGGTTTACTGGCTGGCCCTATCTACCTTTGCATTTTTAGCCATAGTATACACATTAGTCAAAAGTTGTAAGTAAATCCCCTTTTAAATAGGAAAATTAGAATCAAAATACAACTCAAGTTTGAAAATTAATTATACTACACATGGTTTGCAAGAAATATAAGACATGCATTTATACTATAATTCACAAGAGAAGAATTTACAACTGGGCCGAGCTATTGGGTTTAATGCCCAAGCCCAATGGCATAGGCCCAGACTTGTCGAGATTTATTTTCCCATCTGGGCCCATTCGCAAGTCTGGCCCAGCTTGAATCACAAAAACAGGCCTTTTACCCTTGATGATTTGGCCCATAGCCTTGGCAATTATACCACTATGCTCACGAAATACAATGATAGAATAATTACACTCCTAATCAGCAGTTGCTTTAAATCTCAGTGTAACGACCCGGCCGGTCGTTTCATGTGTTACCGCTCTGTTTCCCCCATTTCTTCTTTCTTATGCTTTATTTATCCGTGTGTGGTATTGCATTAGTCGGTTCGAATCCGGAATGGTTTTGGTAAGGTTTGAGACACTTGGTCTCTTTTGAGTAAGCTTAAGTTGGAAAAAGTCAACCGGATGTTGACTTATGTGTAAAAGGGACCGGATATGAATTCATATGGTTCGGATAGCTTCGGGAGGTGATTTGGGACTTAGGAGTGTGATTGGAATGTGTTTTGGAGGTCCGGAGTAGCTTTAGGCTTGAATTGGCGAAGATGGATGTTTGGCGTTTTCCGGCAGATATGTGAGATTTTGATATAGGGGTTGGAATGGAATTCTAGGAGTTGCACTAGGTCCGTTGTGTAATTTGGGATGTTTGTGCAAAATTTCAGGTCATTCAGACGTGGTTGGATAGACTTTTTGATCAAAAGCGTAATTCAGGAGATTTTGGAACCTTAGGCTTGAATCCGATGGGATTTGGTTGATTTGATGTTGTTTGAGGTGTTTTTAAGATTGGTGTAAGTTTGGATAGTGGTATGTGGCTTGTTTGTGCTTTTGGTGGAAGTCCCGGGGACCTCGGGGTGATTTCGGATGGTTGACGGA
Source organism: Nicotiana attenuata (assembly GCF_001879085.1). Taxonomy (NCBI): domain Eukaryota; kingdom Viridiplantae; phylum Streptophyta; class Magnoliopsida; order Solanales; family Solanaceae; genus Nicotiana; species Nicotiana attenuata. The sequence continues at coordinate 572,081 of NW_017670374.1, read as the reverse complement.
AAGTTAGGAATTGGGAGTTGGCAGTTGAAGATGAGTTTGCTGTCGTAAGCGCACCTGCGGCTAGGGGACCGCAGGTGCGGGCTCGCAGAAGCACCTAGTGGGTCGCAGATGCGGAATTGGCCATGGGAGCTGGAACTGCAGAAGCGGCTGGTTGAGCGCACCTGCGATATCGCAGGTGCGGTCCTAGACTTTTAAGTGAATACCGCAGGTGCGGTGGCTCAGACCGCAGAAGTGGTTCCGCAGGAGTGCAGAATGGACCGCAGGTGCGGAATCCCTATGTCAGAAAGTTTATATTCCATCCTTCGCGATTTTCAGACTTTCTTCGCATTTTAAAATGGTTTTTGGAGATTTTGGGAGATTTTTAAGAGGGAATCAGAGGGAAATTTATTGAGGTAAGAATTTTGAACCTAAAACTCGTTCCTATGGTGTTATTTCATTGATTAGGCTTGAAATATATGGAAATTTGTGGGTAAATATTGAAGAAACTAGGGTAAATTTGATATGCATGAACTTGTGGGAAGATAAGGATTCCATTGATGTAAATTTTGTCAGATTCCGAGACATGGGCCTGGGGGTCGGGTTTGGCTAATTTTGGGATTTGTGTTGTAATTTGATTATTTTCGCATGGGCTTCATTCCCTTAACATATTTTGACGTCATGATTCTGATTTTGGTTTGATTCGACGCGAGTTGAGGCCGAGACGAGAGGCAAAGGCATCGCGGGCTAGAGTTTGGACCAGATAGAGGTAAGTAATGATTGTAAATGTTGTCCTGGGGGTATGAAACCCCGGATTTCATATTGTTGTGCTACTTTGAGGTGACGCACACTCTAGATGACGAGCGTGGGGTCGTGCACCGTTGGGGATTGTGACTTGCCCATCTCGTACGACTATTGAGTCGCGTATTTTACTTGAAAACTACTTGATATTGTTATGTTTTGGAAAATGCTATTGTGTTTAGGGCTAAATGCCGTGTCTAGGCCTTGTGCCGATTATTTGGACCCTTAGGGGCTTTTACTACTGTTTTCCTCACTGTTTTCGGTTTAATATTACACTCAGTCATGCTATGTTCTTACTGTTTTCATAAGTCAGTTTTATTCACTCCTCCTGATTTCATAAATGATATTTTAAGCTGAGTACTTGTTTTACTGTCAGCCCGAGGGGCTTGAGTGAGTTCTGACTGCGTGAGGCTGAGGGCGTGTGTTGTGAGGATGTTATGGGATCGGGATGCGCGCCGCAGCGTGTTACACTAATTTATTATATATGAGAGGCTGAGGGCCTCATTTATTATGCCACGAGGTGGCTTGTGATTGATATGAGACCGAAAGCCTGTTGATTATGCCACGAGATGGCTTGTTATTGCGCTTGGGCCGTAAAGGGCCCCTCCCGGAGTCTGTACACCCCCAGTGAGCGCGAGTGCCCAGTTTGTGAAGTGATATATCCCGAGGGGCTGATGTTGTTCCATGTTATTGCCCGAGGGGCTCGTACGAGTGATCGTGAGATAGCCTGAGGGGCTGATTTGTGTTTCTATCTTTTCTACTTGTTTTCATTCACTCGTTTGAACTGCTGAAAGATGTTTTAAAGAGGTTTTACTGAACTAAGAAGTTTTCATGAGCTTTTACTGTTTTACTATATTGTGTTGGTTTTACACTGCCTCGTTGTAGCATTTTGCTGTGTATTTACGTTTCTTATCACTCAGCTGACTTTACTTTTATTACTTACTGAGTTTTCATACTCACATTACTCCCTGCACCCCTGTGTGCAGATTCAGGAGTCTTGGGTCACGCTAGCGAGGGCTGATTTGCTTCCAGCAGGCTTGTTTGGAGTTGACTAGGTAGCTGCTCGGCGTTCGCAGCCCAGTGCTTCTCCTTCCTACCTTTATTTCTCTTGTTCTAGCTTTGTATTAGACTATGTCAGGGATTTTCATCTATCCCATTGTCCTTGACCAAGCTGACTCAGAAGGGTGTTCCATTTCAGTGGTCAGATGAGTGTGAGGCGAGCTTCCAGAAGCTCAAGACTGCCTTGACCACAACTACAGTATTAGTGTTGCCATCAGCTTCAGGTTCATATACAGTGTATTGTGATACTTTGAGAGTGGGTATTGGATGTGTATTGATGCAGGAGGGTAGAGTTATTGCTTATGCTTCTCGTCAGTTGAAGCCCCATGAGAAGAAGAACTACCCTGTTCATGATTTGGAGTTGGCTGCCATTGTCCATGCGTTGAAGATTTGGAGGCATTATCTGTATGGTGTGTCTTGCGAGGTATTTACTTATCATCGTAGCCTCCAGCACTTGTTCAAGCAGAAGGACCTCAATTTGAGGCAGCAGAGATGGTTGGAGCTGCTAAAGGATTATGATATTACTATCTTGTACCATCCGGGGAAGGCCAATGTGGTGACCGATGCTTTGAGCCGGAAGGCGGCGAGTATGGAGAGTTTGTCATATATTCTTGTTGGGGAGAGACCTCTTGCAGTTGATGTTCAGGCCTTGGCCAATCAGTTAGTGAGGTTGGACATCTCGGAGCCCAGTCGGGTTTTAGCTAGTGTGATTTCTCGGTCTTCCTTATTTGATCGCATCAGAGAGCGCCAGTATGATGATCCTCATTTGCTTGTCCTTAAGGACAAGGTTCAGCACAACGAGGCCAAAGCTGTGACCACTGGTGATGATGGGGTATTGAGGATGCAGGGCCGGATATACGTACCCAATGTGGATGGTCTTCGGGAGTTGATTCTAGAGGAGGCTCATAGCTCGCGGTATTCTATTCATCCGGGTGCCGCGAAGATGTATCAGGATCTGCGACAACATTATTGGTGGAGAAGAATAAAGAAGGACATTGTAGGATTTGTAGCTCGGTGTCTCAATTTTCAGCAGGTGAAATATGAGCATCAGAGCTTGCTTCAGAATATGGATATTCCAGAGTGCAAGTGGGAGTGGATCACCATGGACTTCGTAGTTGGGCTCCCACGGACTCTGAAGAAGTTCGATGCTATTTGGGTGTTTGTAGATCGGCTGACCAAGTACGCGCACTTCATTCCTGTGTGTACTACCTATTCTTCAGAGCGGTTGGCAGATATATATATCCGGGAGATTGTTCGTTTGCATGGCGTCCCAGTTTCAATCATTTTAGATAGAGGTACTCAGTTCACTTCACAGTTTTGGAAGTCAGTACAGCGAGAGTTGGGTACTCAGGTTGAGTTGAGCACATCATTTCACCCTCAGACGGACGGGCAGTCCGAGCACACTATTCAAGATATTGGAGGACATGTTGCGCGCTTGTGTTATTGACTTTGGAGGGTCATGGGATCAGTTTGTACCGCTTGCGGAGTTTGCTTATAACAATAGTTACCAGTCGAGTATTCAGATGGCTCCATATGAGGCTTTGTATGGGAGACGGTGTAGATCTCCGGTCGCTTGGTTTGAGCTTGGTGAGGCTAGGCTATTGGGTACAGATTTAGTGCAGGATGCTTTAGACAAGGTAAAGGTAATTCAGGAGAGGCTTCGTACAGCGCAGTCGAGACAAAAGAGTTATGCTGACAGGAGGGTTCGGGATGTGTCCTACATGCACCCATGAAGGGTGTTATGAGGTTTGGGAAGAAAGGTAAATAGAGTCCTCAGTTCATTGGGCCTTTTGAGGTACGTCGGAGGATTGGGGAGGTGGCTTATGAGCTGGCCTTGCCACCCAGCTTGTCGAGTGTGCATCCGGTATTTCATGTTTCTATGCTTCGGAAGTATGTTGGCGATCCGTCGTATGTTCTGGATTTCAGCACGGTTCAGCTAGATGATGATTTAACTTATGATGTGGAGCCGGTAGCTATTTTGGGGCGTCAGGTTCGAAAGTCGAGGTCAAAGGATATAGCTTTAGTGAAGGTGCAGTGGAGAGGTCGGCCCGTGGAGGAGGCTACCTGGGAGACCGAGCAGGAGATTCGGAGCAGATATCCTCACCTATTCGAGGCTTCAGGTATATTTCTTGACCCGTTCGAGGACGAATGTTTGTTTAAGAAGGGGAGGATGTAACGACCCGGCCAGTCATTTCATGTGTTACCGCTCTGTTTCCCCCATTTCTGCTTTCTTATGCTTTATCTATCCGTGTTATGTGGTATCGGGTTAGTCGGTTCGAATCCGGAATGGTTATGGTAAGGTTTGAGACACTTAGTCTCTTTTGAGTAAGCTTAAGTTGGAAAAAGTCAACCGGATATTGACTTATGTGAAAAAGGGCTCGAATGAGAATTCCGATGGTTGGATAGCTTCGAGAGGTGATTTGGGACCTAGGAGTGTGATTGGAATGTGTTTTGGAGGTCCGGAGTAGCTTTAGGCTTGAATTGGCGAAGATGGAATTTTGGCATTTTCCGGCTGATTGGTGAGATTTTGATATAGGTTTCGAAATGGAATTCCGGGAGTTGCAGTAGGTCCGTTGTGTCATTTGGGATGTGTGTGCAAAATTTCAGGTCATTCAGACGTGGTTGGATAGACTTTTTGATCAAAAGCGTAATTCGGGAGATTTTGGAACCTTAGGCTTGAATCCGATGGGATTTGGTTGATTTGATGTTGTTTGAGGTGTTTTGAAGATTGGTGTAAGTTTGGATAGTGGTATGTGGCTTGTTTGTGCTTTTGGTGGAAGTCCCGGGGGCCTCGGGGTGATTTCGGATAGTTGACGGAAAGTTAGGAATTGGGAGTTGGCAGCTGAAGTTGAGTTTGCTGTCATAACCGCACCTGCGGCTAGGGGACCGCAAGTGCGGGCTCGCAGAAGCGCCAAGTGGGTCGCAGATGTTGAATTGGCCATGGGAGCTGGAACCGCAAAAGCGGCTGGTTGAGCGCACCTGCGGTATCGCAGGTGCGAGTGTTCGATCGCAGGTACGGTCCCAGACTTTTAAGTGAAAGCCGCAGGTGCGGTGGCTCAGACCGCAGAAGCGGTTCTGCAGAAGCGGAGAATGGACCGCAGGTGCGGAATCCCTGGGTCAGAAAGTACATATTCCGTCCTTTGCGATTTTCAGACTTTCTTCACATTTTAAAACGGTTTATGGAGCTTTTGGGAGATTTTAAGAGGGAATCAGAGGGAACCTCATTGAGGGAAGATTTTTGAACCTAAAACCCGTTCCTATGGTGTTATTTCATTGATTAGGCTTGAAATTTATGGAAATTTGTGGGTAAATATTGAAGAAACTACAGCATGGAATTGGAGGCCTAGAATTTGGGATTTGAGGGGTCATTTGTTGTTGGATTTTGGTAAATTTGATATGCATGAACTCGTAGGAAGATAGGGATTCCATTGATGTTAATTTTGTCGAATTCCGAGACGTGGGCCCAGGGGTCGGGTTCGGTTAATTTCGGGATTTGTGTTGTAATTTGATTATTTTTGCATGGGCTTCGTTTCCTTAGTATATTTTGACGTCATGATTCTGATTTTGGTTAGATTCAACGCGAGTTGAGGCCGAGATGAGAGGCAAAGGCATCGCGGGCTAGAGTTTGGACCGGATAAAGGTAAGTAATGATTGTAAATGTTGTCCTGAGGGTATGAAACCCCGGATTTCACATCGTTGTGCTACTTTGAGGTGATGCACTCGCGAGATGACGAGCGTGGGGTCGTGCACCGTTGGGGATTGTGAATTGGTCCCGTACGACTATTGAGTCACGTATTTTACTTGAAAACTACTTGATATTGTTATGTTTTGGAAAATGCTATTGTGTTTGGGGCTAAATGCCGTGTCTGGGCCTTGTGCCGATTGTTTGGACCCTTAGGGGCTTTTACTACTATTTTCTTCACTGTTTTCGGTTTAATATTGCACTCAGTCATGTTATGTTCTTACTGTTTTCATAACTCGATTTTATTCACTCCTCCTGATTTCATAAATGATATTTTAAGCTGAGTACTTGTTTTACTGTCAGCCCGAGGGGCTTGAGTGAGTTCTGACTGAGTGAGGCCGAGGTCCTATGTTGTGATGATGTTATGGGATCGGGCTGCACGCCGTGTTACACTAATTTGTGATATATGAGAGGTCGAGGGCCTGATTTATTGTGCCACAAGGTGGCTTGTGATTGATATGAGGCCGAAAGCCTGTTGAGTATGCCACGAGATGGCTTGTTGTTGCGCTTGGGCAGTAAGGGGCCCCTCCCGGAGTCTGTACACCCCTAGTGAGCGCGAGTACCGAGTTTGTGATGTGATATATCCCGAGGGGCTGATGTTGTTCCATGTTATTGCCCGAGGGGCTGGTACGAGTGATTGTGAGATAGCCCGAGGGGCTGATTTCTGTTTCTATCTTTTCTACTTGTTTTCATTCACTCGTTTGAACTGCTGAAAGAAGTTTTAAAGAGGTTTTACTGAACTAAGAAGTTTTCATGAGCTTTTATTGTTTTACTATATTGTGTTGGTTTTACACTGCCTCGTTGTAGCATTTTGCTGTGTATTTACGTTTCTTATCACTCAGCTGAATTTACTTTTATTACTTACTGAGTTTTCATACTCACATTACTCCCTGCACCCCTGTGTGCAGATTCAGGAGTCTCGGGTCACGCTAGCGAGGGCTGATTTGCTTCCAGCAGGCTTGTTTGGAGTTGACTAGGTAGCTGCTCGGCGTTCACAGCCCAGTGCTTCTCCTTCCTACCTTTATTTTGCTTGTTCTAGCTTTGTATTAGACTATGTTGTCTTTTCATACTCTTGGACGGACTTTAGATTCTCATGACTGGTGATACCCCGATATCGGGCTGTGTTTGTTTCCGCATTTGTTCTACTTCACTCTATTTTTGGGATTTATTGCTATTTAATGACTTGATTATGAATTATTATAACTATTAATTGGTATTGGGGGTTTGTGTTGGCTGGCCTTGTTTCACGAGAGGCGCCATCATGACCGGTTCCGGTTTGGGGTCGTGACACTCAGTACATGAAATCAGGACCAAATCTATTACAGTACTCCAAATGAAAATCAGAATATCACATTACGACCTATTAATACATAAACACTACATTAACTACAAATCTATTACAACTTCCAGGTAATTAATGACCTAATGAACACCCGCCTCTTTTGGACATGATTTATCCATCAAAAGCTTAGTCCAACACATGAACACACAGATCCAGCATGCTGCCAACAGTAGAATTCCAAACTCTTAGCTTTTGAACCTGCTGGTGGCCAAATCTACAGGTTATAGCTCATAGTTAGCAAACAGACCCCATATGACCTCAAATAAACAACATATCATTCACTTAACACAAGAAGCAAGGAAGACATGACTTCAATGAAACAACATCCAGAATCAACGTTAGCATGCAGAACATTTGGCTAAAGAAACATCTTCAAACTAGGTTATTTTCAGGATGAAAACTACAAAAGCATCCATGTATTAACTAGGCTATTCATACCAAATTACTTAAAGATTTAAAACCCACATAATAAAGACCAATTAGATCTATATCAATCTAAAACTACAACTAGCATGAAAACAGTATTCATTTTTTACATATGATTTGCAGCTCTAGTCTTATATCATTTCAACAAAAGCATTACATGGAGAAAAGGTGAGGTCAAATACCTTGAACAAAACAGCAACAAAATCCAGCAGCAAACAGATGAAAAGCTGGCTGAACTTAGAGAAATGGTGCAGCAACAGAAAACCCCAAACAAACAGCACCCAGAATCGAACAAGAAGGAAAACCAAGAACCATCAACCAAGACTCTTGAAAACGGAGTCTTCGGCAGAAGACCAACCCAGAAATTCTACTTAGGCAACTAATGTTCTAGCCCAGAAAAGCTTTTTCAAGAGTTTTTGTTTTCAGAACCTTTTAAAATGTAGAAAATGCTGATGAATGTGTGTATTCTTAGGGTTATCAAAATCTGATGTGTGTGTGAGAATGAGTGAATAGCTTTCTTTTTATACTATAGGTCCAAAAATAGCATCTAAGTAATATTCTACCCTAATTCATTGGATGGTACAACTGCTGTGACAGAGAATAATGTCCAGCTGTCCATTTTTCAGCATCTTTTTAAAACAATTTTTTGACAGCTGGTACTTCTAAAACCTTCCTCTTCCTAGATATTTTTTCTAAAAATTATCCTAAGTTTCTTTTAGTTCAATTAGGCCCCTACAAATTTCTAGAGATTTACAAATCATGGCAAACAAAAGTAAAACCAAAAGGGATCCAAAAAATCCAAATCGAAATGACAAACAGGAGCACTATAATGCAATTTTAAGCCTAAAAACTAAACTAATCATAAATGAAAATGCTTATCTAATTAACCCTAAACAAGAACTGAATTTAAACAAACACAGATGGTAGACTACATTAACAAACAAAGAAACAAATATGGTAATACACATGAAACCTAATAATTAACCTAATGAACCTATACTGTAATCAAACCAAAATTAAAATGGAACTGCAAGGACAAACTAGAAATTAACCTAAAACAAGCACTGAACATAAGATAGAAACACGGAAGAAACAGCAGAATCATTTCATGTATCAATCCTAAAAATGAACCCTTATTAAACTAAATCTATGCAATTGAAGATAAATTTCAAATACTGAGATTCTATGGTTTAGTTAACCTAATAAACAGAAAAAACCAAACAAACCAAAAAGTCGTGAACAAAAGGGAAGAAAACCTAAAGTTGCAAAATCAAAACATGCGGCCAAAACAAAAGCAATTAAACATGAAGAAGAAGAAGAACAAAAGATAAAACAAACAAAAAAGAGAAAGAAATTTACCTAAGCTTATTTTAAGACTGGATCACCTATGAATTCGTCCAAACTTCAACATGGCAAGATGAACTTGAACTACCATTAATCGATTGTTCTTAACAAGAACAGTCGACTAATGGAGGTTTTGGGTTCAAACAACCAAAAATTAGCCAAAAAAATCAAAAGGAAAAATTTTAGGTTTTTTGTGAATCCTAGATCTAAGATTCGAGTGGTTTGAGAGAGACTTGAGGCAAACGATTTGGAGATTTGGAAAGGGGAGGTAAAGGTGGTTATAGGGTGTTAATTTGGTGGAGTTTGGAGCATCGCCGCCGCCGTGAGGCGATTTCCGGCGGCAGAGAGCGGTGGAGCCGGCGAGGTTTTTTAGGGCGGCTAGGGTTTGGTTTAGAGAATGTTAGATACAGAAGTGAAAGGGTCGAATGGGGGGGTTAGGTCTTGTTTGGACAGTATTATACTAACAGGCTGATCAGTTCCCAGCCGTTAGATCCACGATGCTCAACGGTTGGGATAAGAGGGGGGTAATACAGGGCTGTTTTTGGGGTGTGGGGAGTTGGACCGGGTGACCTGGGTTTTAGGCTTTGTGTTTGGGGACGGATTTGGGTATGAAAATTTAGCCCAATTTCAAATTAAATCCCTTTGTTCAATTCCTTTTCCTATTTTCCTTTTCTTTGTTTTTCTTTTTCTTTTTCTTTAATTAAAATCCTAAATCAAAGTCCTAAATTAATCTAAATTGTAAAATTAAACTAATTATCTATTATAATATTTAAAAAGATTAGTTGATCCTAAATTAAAGAAGAGAAAATTACTAATTTAGCATTAAAGGCTAAAAATATAAATGAATGATATTTTTTGTGATTTTTATTTTAATAAATCAATTAATTAACTAATTAATCCTAAAAATATGAAAACAAAATCTAAATGCAATGCATGGTGTTTTTGATATTTTTTTATTGTTTTAATTAAACGTGCACAAAATGCAAACAATTAATAACAAATCCTGCAAAAATCTTATAAAATTGCAAATAATTTGAAAAAATCTATTTCTTTGATTTTATAGGATTATTTTGAATAGGGCAAAAATCACATGCTCACAGCTGCCCCTCTTTGCTTGGAAACACGAAGAGTTTTCGGGCAAAGATAAAATGAGCAATTACGAGCGAGTTTTGCCCATTTGAAACTCCATGGGAAGCATTTTTTGGAAAAGGTCTGACCGAACCTTGCTTCGGAGGTTGCCTACATATCCTTGGCTATAAAGGAATCAGGTCGGTGTAGTGCTTGAAAGTTTTGGTGGCTGGGACTACCGGAAAACTATGATTTCACTGGCGTTGCTGTTGTTTCTGCTTGCTGAGCTCCTTATTACACCGAAATAAAAGATGAAAAGCTAAACTCGCTAAACTTATCAACTATTAGTTACAAGATTCCTATCTATAAACCTTCTAAAGCTTGATCTTAAGTCTTGGCTGGTTTTTCCCACAGACTCTGATCTGAATCTTGATGCTCGTTAGCTGCAACCGCTGGTACATTCTTCTTCAACTTTTTGGATCAAGGCGGGATATGCAAAGCTTGTGACTCGGTTATATCTTGATCAGCCTGCATCTTTTCTCCGCTTCTACCCTTAGAGTTCACTTCTTTTTCTTGTTTTTATTTTCTTTTATTTGGATTGAGACTTCTTCTTCTGCTCATCTCAAACCTCGTGACTTATGGTAAAAACCTGTTCAGGCACCAAAACAAACAAACGAACGAAATTTTTCTGCCCCAGTTTTCACTAGGAAAATTTGGTGAGTTATTGCAACAAAATCTAAACTATTCTTTATTGAAAGCAATAAAATCGGGATTGTGTATCCCTGAGAAAAAGAGATTAGGGAGTGGAGATCCTATATCTTAAATGAAATCAAATGGGGATCGGAGGCCCTAAGTTAGGAAGATTACTAGGTTATGTTGGAAAAATGACCGGGTTATGCCGGAAAAGTCCTCGGGTTATGCCGGGGAAGGTCATCGGGTTATGCCGGGAAAGGTCCACGGGTTATGCCAGGAAAATCATCGGGTTATGCCGGAAAGGTCCACGGGTTATGCCGGGAAAGTCATCGGGTTATGCCGGAAAGGTCCACGGGTTATGCCGGGAAAGTCATCGGGTTATGCCGGAAAGGTCCACGGGTTATGCCGGAAAGGTCCTCGGGCTATGCTGGGGAAGTCATCGGGTTATGCCGGAAAGGTCCTCGAGTTCAGCCGGGAAGGTCATCGAGTTATGCCGGAAAAAGTCATCGGGTTATGCCGGAAAAGTCATCGGGTTATGGCGTAAAGGTCCTCGGGTTATGCCGGGGAAGTTTAGGAAGAGAGACCCTATGTTGAAAAGATTACCAGGTTATGCTGGCATCAGCTAGGGAATGGGACCCTAACGTAGCTAGAGATTGGAGACCCTATTTTTTTTTCATGTCACTTTTCCTTTTATTTAGGAGAATGAATGAAGAGTTTGAAAGGGACTTCCCTTTTAAGCTAACTTTTGCTGCAGAACCGTTTTGGTCTCTGCGTACCTTGCTTTCATTGCACCTGTGAGCACGTGATTTTTGCCCTATGAGAATTATTCCCAAAAATTCAAACAAAATGATTTCTTTCATTATTTTGCAATTTTGTGGATTTTTGTGACATCTTATGCTAATTGTTTGCATTTATTTGTGCATTTTAATTCATATGAAAATATAAAAAAAATACACGTGACATTTGCATTTAGGATTTAATTTCATATTTTAGTATTAATTAGAGGTTAATTTGTTTTAGAACAAAATACAAGGAAAATAACAAAAATAATTCGCTTTTGTATTTTTAATTGTGAATTCGTCACGAAATAGATTTTTAAATAATTTTAGGATTTAATTAGCTTAACCTTGAAAATATATTTAGGTCTTTATTTTAATTTTTTGCATTTTTTTTTTCATAAAGTATGAAAATATAAAAAGTACAAAATGAAAACAAAGATAAGTAAAAGAAATAAAACAANTCTAATGAATTTTCTCCTAGGATCACATCTTAGTCTGATGAATCCTTCTCCTGAGATAGTAAACCTAGTCTGATGAACCTTCTCCTGGGATCTAAATCTTAGTCTGATGAAACTTTCTCCTAAGATAACCAAAATGGACCTAGTCTGATGAATTTTCTCCTAGGATCACATCTTAGTCTGATGAGTCTTTCTCCTGAGATAGTAAACCTAGTCTGATGAACCTTCTCCTGGGATCTACATCTTAGTCTGATGAAACTTTCTCCTAAGATAAACAAAAACAGACCTAGTCTGATGAATTTTCTCCTAGGATCAATCCTTCTCCTGAGATAGTAAACCTAGTCTGATGAACCTTCTCCTGGGATCTAAATCTTACTCTGATGAAACTTTCTCCTAAGATAACCAAAATGGACCTAGTCTGATGAACTGTCTCCTAGGATCTAAATCTTAGTCTGATGAAACTTTCTCCTAAGATAACAAAAGTGGACCTAGTCTGATGAATTTTCTCCTAGGATCTAAATCTTAGTCTGACGAATTTTTCTCCTAAGATAACAAAAGTGGACCTAGTCTGATGACTTTTCTCCTAGATAAAAATCTTAGTCAAATACTTTTACTCACAGGGGATGTACATGCCAATCAAGTCTTTAGTTTTGCTGTCACCATCATATCAATAGCTTAGGTAATAACTCACAAGTCTGCCCAGCCACCAAACTGGGGCAGAAAATTTTCTTTGCTTGTTTTGTTGCAGTTAGGAGCCCACCTGGAGAACAAGGGAATACTTTTCAAGTTCAGCAATCAGGAGCCCACCTGGAGAACAAGGGAATACTTTTCAAGCTTCAGCAGTCAGGCGCCCACCTGGAGAATAAGGGAAATACATTTTAAATTTTAGCTTTTAATATTTGATAACATTATGTGCCCAACCACCAAACTGGGGCAGAAAATTTTCTTTGTTTGTTTTGTTGCAGTCAGGAGCCCACCTGGAGAACAAGGGAATACTTTTTCAAGCGTTGCAGTCAGGAGCCCACCTGGAGAACAAGGGAATACTTCTCAAGCGTCAGCAGTCAGGAGCCCACCTGGAAAACGGACACATGTTTCAAATAATAACAATCAAGCATCATTCGGAGGAATGGCAGCAATATCGCCAACCACAATGCAAGACAACAACAGGAATACCATCGGAAGATTACAAGACACAAATTCAAGGCAACACAAGAACAAGTTAGAAGACATAGATAGGACCCTCTTGTAATTCGTAGATGATAGCTTAGACTAGCTTCTTTTTTATGTTAACACGGTGTAATAAGGAGGTCAGCGAGCAGTAGCAACAGCAACAGCAGTGAAATCACAGCTCCTGGTAGTCCCAGCTACCAAACCTTCCCGAACTACACTGACCTGATTCCTTTTTAGCCAAGGATATGTAGGCAACCTTTGAAGCAGGGTTCGGTCAGACGGATTTCAAATTGCTTCACACGGAATACTCAGACGGGCAAAAATCGCTCATATCCACTCACATATCTTTGCACGAAAACTCTTCGTGTTTCCGGGCAAAGAGGGGCAGCTGTGAGCACGTGATTTTTGCCCTATGAGAATTATTCCCAAAAATTCAAACAAAATGATTTCTTTCATTATTTTGCAATTTTGTGGATTTTTGTGACATCTTATGCTAATTGTTTGCATTTATTTGTGCATTTTAATTCATATGAAAATATAAAAAAAATACACGCGACATTTGCATTTAGGATTTAATTTCATATTTTAGTATTAATTAGAGGTTAATTTGTTTTAGAACAAAATACAAGGAAAATAACAAAAATAGTTCACTTTTGCATTTTTAATTGTGAATTCGTCACGAAATAGATTTTTAAATAATTTTAGGATTTAATTAGCTTAACCTTGAAAATATATTTAGGTCTTTATTTTAATTTTTTGCATTTTTTTTCATAAAGTATGAAAATATAAAAAGTACAAAATGAAAACAAAGATAAGTAAAAGAAATAAAACAAAAATTTTGTTTTACAAAAAAAACAAATTAGAGAAGGTGGACTGGTCTTTGGGCCAAGATGGCTGAGCCCAAGTGAAATAACCCTGAAAGACCCAAGCCCAACCCTGGTGACCCGGTCCGTCTCCCCTATCCCACCAAACGACGCCGTTTAGGCATCCATCAATCCCAGCCGTCCATTCCTTATGATCAAACGGTCCAAATTGGTTCATCACAATACATAAAATTGCCTGAAAATCCCCATCTAACCCTAGACCAAACCCCCTTCCTCGTACTCCCTGTAACACCACCGCCCCCGCCGTCCCTCCGCCTGAGCCGCCGCCGGAATTCGCCCCACGGCGGCGGCCGGCGTCCAATAACGCCCAACTTTTCACCACTGATTCCTCCTTCCCTCCTCTCTCCATATTCACACCTGAAATTCTTTGAATTTAGCCAAAAGCCTCAAATGTACCAAACTCTAATGCTGCCACCGCCGTGCACGGCGGCGACACCCCTCCATATGACCCCAAAAATACACCCTATCCTCTCCTGGTTCTCCTCTCTTTGAATCCCTCATTGGTTTCCTTCAAACGTCACCGGAAATGCTTGAATCTCGGATCACAAGACTGGCGGAACCCTAATGCCATGCCAGTGAGTCCTTCTGTGTTTCTTCTTTTGTAGCTCCTCCCTTATAGTAATATTTTCTCTTGATTAGTCAATTTAGGGTTTTGTTTGTAGTTTTCAATTCGCCTGAATCTATGATCAATAAGTGGATCTGTCTTTTTGTTTACTTTTCTTCTAATCCATAAATAATAATCTGTTCGTTTGATTGATATTAGTTTGATTTGAGCTCTTGAAATTAATTGAGTTTGTTTTCCTTAGTCTTAATAATTTTTAATTGATTCTGCTTGGGCACTATTTGTTTTGGTTTGCTTAACTAGTTAATCCTGTACTAGTTAGTTAACCAATTTAGTTTAGTTTAATAATGAAATCAATATTTCTGCCTGTTCCTGGATTTCTCCTTTGTTTACCAGCATTGGATTTCTTTTATTTTGGTGGGGTTTATAGATAGTGGTAGCTTGTAATTCGAAATTCAGTAGCTGTTTGACTTTAGGATTAGTGATATGGATTTGTTAGTGGTTTAATTTGCAGGAAAAGACTATTTGAACCATGGAAGAATTGGGTTGGGGATAGGTTAGTGGTTTCAGGAATAAAGCAGGGGTGATTGGGGCAATTCATGGGTAGAGGATCTTTTAAAAATTGAACTAGAATTCTCTAGAACCCTCTAGAGTGGGTTTAATTTGGGATCTTAGGAAAACATGATGGGTTTACTTGTGCAACAAGCTTAAAAATAAAGGACCAAGGGTGAAAATGAATAAGGACTAACAAAGAAACACTGAAAATATGAGAGGCCTCATTTGTGCCTATAAAAGGGCATGACCCTTACTTCATTCACAAGTTTTTGAACCTCACAATTCCCCCAAAAAACTAGGCTATAGTTTCCAGAATCCAAATTTGAATTTCTAGATTCAAATTCTAGATCTGAAATTTTGAAATCTCTTTTCCATCCTAAAATCTCAAAAAAAAAATATATACAAAAGCTACAGAAAATCCAAAGAAAAACGTACGGTTCCATTCATTTCTTAGGTTGATTTCAAGTTTAGTGGTTGATTTGCATTTCTTAGCTCAAATTCTGATAGCTGAGGTTCAGAATCATTCCTGGTTTGATTTCGATTGAGTTTTGAGTTCAAACAAGTCAGTTTAGTGGGTTTTTGATTGCTGAAATGTTCCTGGGTGTTTGAGAAGTTGTTTTGATTCGAAATTGCTCTTGATGTTGCTGCGTTGATTGATCCATTGCTGGATTTCTGAAATTGTTCCTGAATTGCTGTTGAGTCCTGCTATTGCTGCTGACTTCTCTCATTTCCTATTCCTTTCTAATTCCAGGTACACTTCGAGACTGGTTTGATGTAGCATTTCCTGTTGAAAACATGAAATGAAATTGAAGCCCAAAATTCAGATATTGCCTTGTAATTTTAACAATTCTGCATGTTTTAGATAAACTTTTGTGATTTGGTTAGTGGCATATTGTTACTCCTGTATGCATAGTGGAACTAAAACTGGACTGTGTAAGTAGTAATTTGGACCATTTCGGACTGTTTTGATTCATGGTTACCTAGCTGTAGACATAGCATAATTAGCACTTGCCTTAGTTTATCATTGTTCTGGAAAATTTGAAAATCAGAAACTGTTTGGATTGTACCTTAGCATAGTAGATGATTTAATTTGTTCAATTTGTTCATGTTGACAGTGATGCTCATGATAAATAAATTGTTGTTAGCATTCAGCTTTGGTTAATTGAATTGATTTCATAGCACGAATGATAATCCTTTTAGGCGATCGTTAGCTTTACAATTGTTAATATTAATTAATCATTTAACAACCTCACATGGGCAAATGTTCAAAATCTAGTCGATATGTTCATTAGGTAGGTGTATCTTGCTCTTCCTGATTGTAAACTGCTGAACACACTTGTATTAGCTTGTAGTAACTTCAATAAGCATTTAGTCCAATTGAATTGTGGATCTCTTTGGTTTAACAAATCAGTCTATTTGCAAGTCGTTTGGGCCTCAATATTTTAGTGAACGGCCCAAGTCCAGTCAGATTTATGTACTCGTGGGGACCTGGGCCTAAGCCTATGAGTGCCTGTGTGTTTCACCAATAATCAGGCTCGTTGACAGCCAAAATCACAAATAAAAAGTCAGTAAGGAATCTAGGCATTTAAGGGTCTCAAACGTGACCACTTTTGAGGTGAATAAGACTTGGGCCTGAACCTGTTTAGGGCCCAACCTCAGGCAACCTGTCCCTTGTGAGGTCAATTGAGTCTCCTCCTTTTAGGCTGTTATGAGCCCAATCTGCTGAAGATCCCATGACGACTATTAAAGTTTTGCTTGATTTAATATCATCTTATAATACCTTTCAATGCTAGTTTACACCGATTAATTAAGGCTTCTTCTTTTATTAGAGACAAATTAAGTAGAAAATCATAGTTTACTTTAGGACTAGACTTCAAATAATAAACGAGACGAGCCTCGCTAGACAAAGGCCCTCGATAAGTGTTTGTGTTAAAATACTTAGACTTCGGGATGGGCCGTTTAGCGAATTTCACGGCCTTCCCCAAAGATAATAACGCATTAGCCTCTTTAAGCGCGTATTTTAATAATATTACTTTCCTAAATTCGGGTGCACATTTATGTGACCCAAATCCAAATCTCAACGAAGTCGAAATGTGTTAACAATCACGGGTGCACTGGTGCGACGTGATTCGAGATGCATTTTCACGACGTTGCAATTCTTATTAAAAATAAAAATAAAAGCGTTTGACTAATAAAAGCACAAGCTAGAACATGTTTTGAAATCAGATAAAATCAAATACAACAGTTGAGCGACCGTGCTAGAACCACGGAACCCGGGAATGCCTAACACCTTCTCCCGGGTTAACAGAATTCCTTACTCGGATTTCTGGTTCGCGGACTGTTAACAGAGTCATATTTTTCCTCGGTTCGGGATTCAACCGGTGACTGGGACACCATTAATCTCCTAAGTGGCGACTCTGAAATCTTAATAATTAAATCCCTTTCCGATTGTCCTTTAATTGGAAAAACTCCTTTACGCCCTTGCGGGTGTAGTGAAAAAGGAGGTGTGACAGCACCTGCTTCCTCCGAGGTTGTTTTGGATTGCACTTATTTTCCTATTTTCAAATCTCCATTGCTTGCTGGCTTTCTGGAAATTGGTTTCATTTCTAAAACCGGGGATCTTGATTTTCCCCAAATTCCCCATGATGATTGACCCATGTAGGGCTTGGACTTTTCCATCCTGTTTTGCGTTTATGGGCATTTAACTTTGATTTCCTTTCTTTTCAAGAGTTTTTGACTCTGGAGCATCGGCCCTTATGGACAGTCAAGGCCGACATGGCACACCTGCTAAGGTTGGGTGCTTTTTCTTGAATTTTAGCTTTTGCCAAACAAAACCTTGTAAACCTATCTTGCCATCTTGTCTTTGTATTAGTTTCGGAGGAGAATTATACCGAAAGGGATTCAAAGAAAAGTAAACAACGGACAGGATAATGAATTTAAACGAGAAGTTTCCCTTTCGGGGAAAGGAAAGAAGGACTTATCTGGAGTGCATGCAGACTTCAATAGACATGATATGCTTCTTGGACTGGATACCCGATCTGTGCAAACCATCCATTCTCATGAACCCATCATAATTCATACCACAAAACTGAGAAACCTTTCCCGGACTCTATCGGTGCCAATGGTTGTATGTGATCCCTTTTTCGATCAGTGGCACCCTTTGTGGGTTTTCACCAACTGGCCTCTCTCATTTCTCTTTTCACCGTCGCCTTGTAGTGCTCTTTGCGTGTTTTCACCAACAAGACTCTCTCATTTCCAATTTCTCTGCTCACCATCG
This sequence comes from Nicotiana attenuata, assembly GCF_001879085.1. NCBI lineage: Eukaryota > Viridiplantae > Streptophyta > Magnoliopsida > Solanales > Solanaceae > Nicotiana > Nicotiana attenuata. The sequence continues at coordinate 553,945 of NW_017670374.1, read as the reverse complement.
CCTTATGGTGCCCGTGTGGGTTTTCACCAATAAGACTCTCTCATTTTATTTCTCTCATTTGATTGTATCAGATCTAAGTAACCACATCCTCCAATTTCGAACATCTTTACCGATTGATCAGAAGGACTTGAACAGGATTTGGGGTAAAAAGAGTTCGGATTGAATTAAAACTTTGGAACCTTTTAGGCGAGCCATCGCCGAACCATTATAAATTCTGCCCCAGTTTCAACTTTCGGGGAAATGTGGATTTTTATTTTGGCGTGACTGAACCCCAAAGAGAGGCTACCTAAGTATCCTTTTGGAATCAAGTCGAACCTAGTTCAGGAAACTTTCTTTTTTGATTTTCTTCCTTTTTTTTCTTCTCTTTCCTTTCCTTTTTCCTGTTTTTTTTGTTTGTTTTCGATTCATTTTCGTTGTCTTTTCTTCTCTTTTTTTCATTTTTTTTCAACTTTTTTTAAAATAACACTTTCATGTTCCAAAGGGGGTAATCAAAGAAGAGTAACCGGCTCAAAGTTTTGCAAATGGTTGGTAGTGTTTGGGTAGCGAGAATAAAAGCCTTCTTCATCCCAACCGGAGAACATTAATGTTATATAGAGGATCCAACATAGTACCTTTTGATTGCATTTGCATTGACAGTTGTTTTAGGGACATTTCCTTCGTTGTGTCCCAAGTGCAACGCACTCTTTTGGCAGTACTCTTGTTGCAATGTATGGACCTTACCAATCTGGAACCAATTTTCCTTTAGCTGTTCCAACTCTTTGTTTTATTTCCTTAAAATTATCTTCATTACAATCTAATTCTTGATTCATTATTTCGAAGTCTTACAGCGTTTTAGGATCTGGGCATGAAGTCCGCAAGCATGTCATGTTATTGAATCTACATTTAACAGAACTAAAAAGAGAATAAGAAAAAAGACAAGATTAAGAAAAGAGACATTCCTGGACAATGAAATATTAATTTCATTTGATTTTTTGATTTTTGATTTTTTTTCAAATTTTGAAGATAGAAGGGTTTACATTGGAAAGTAATACAATAAAGTAAAACATCCGGATCACACCCTGAGATAATCCGGACGCAGAAAGGATAGAAAGACTGGCTACTAGGACTCCCGTCTCATGTGGAACTTTCATGGTTGGCGACCATTTTTTGGCTTTTCTTCTGTCTCGTCAATGGCTGCAATGGCCCTCAGTACCGGATCAAATTCCTCATCTTCACAAATCATTCCGACTATTGGCCCTATGTTGTGGGCAAGCAACAGATTGTTCATCACATCAGGAGCTTCTTCATCCCGAAAAACAATTCTTTCAGCTTCAATCAAATCTCCAACTGCCCTTTTAAGGGTCCAACAGTCCTCTGTACTGTGTCCTACTGCTCCCGAGTGGTATTCACATCTAGCATCAGCTCGGTGCGCAGCGGACTCGGGGTTAGGCCGGTTCGGGGCCACTGGCTGCAATAGATTTAGTCTGATTAGCTTTTGGAAAAAGCTTGAATACGATTCACCAATAGGGGTGAATTGATTCTTTCTGAAAGGCTCTCTTGGATGAGGATTGTATTGGGGATCATTTGGTTGAGGATTACATGGAGCTTGGTAAGGATTGACATTTCTGGGAGGTGGATCTCGGTTTTATGGATAATGTTGTGGCCGCGTGTACGGTTGCACATTCATCACCGCATAGGGAGGCGGTGCCACGGCATAAGCAGCATCTTGAAGGGGATAATAATGTTGAGGGACCTTAGGAAGCATATATGATTGGCTGAATAACCTGCAGGCCCCCCTCGAGCTGGAAGCCATCATGGCTCCTTTTCTCTCCCGTTTCCATTTATCAAACCCTCTGAACCATTTTGAACATCTGGTGATGTGGCTTTAAAAGCAGCATGACTCAAGATTCGACCCGTTTTTAGCCCACTTTCTACCATCTTCCCAATGATAGCCTTAGCAAATGGCTTTCCCATAGCGGACATCATGTTCTGGAAGTAGTCTGCCTCTTGGGCCTGTAGAAAGACATTGACCATTTCAATTTCGTCTATTGGAGGCTTTACCCTGGCAGCTTTCTCACACCATTTGACAGCATATTCGCAGAAGCTTTCCGCAGTTTTCTTTTTCAAATTGGACAAAGAGTTTCTGTCGGAGAGATGTCCACATTATATTGGAACTGGCGGACAAAATCTCGGGACATATCATCCCACACGTGCCAATAGGTTATTTCTTGATCCGTATACCACTCAGAAGCGATCCGTATACCACCAGCACCCCTCAGTTGGTTACAATATCGTTTCAGGTGAGCGACCAGGTCTCCGTGCCTGTCGTACTTTTCAAATTTTGGTAGCTTGAAGCCAACTGGCAAGTGGACATGGGGAAATATACAGAGGTCAGAGTATGAGACACTCTTTTGGCCACTCAGACCTTGCATGTTTTCCAGGCTTTGTTCCGGGCTCTTCATCTTTCGAGCCATTTCCTCTTGCTCGGGATTTTTAACAACCTTTTCTTGCTCCACCGAGAGATCATATTGCGGAGGTTGAGTGAAAGAGTACGGGGTCACATATGTTATTTCTGATTGAAGCTGTGGACCCTAAAAGGCGAACATTGGAGGTTCAATATACGGCCGTGGTAAAGTGGTTGTGCTCTGGTGCAGAATGGTGCAGCAGAGAACAATATTGGAGGTGCCCTGGAAACTGGCGCCTGAGGGCAAACCACAGAAGGCATGCCAGGAACATTGAACGGCATTAGAGGGTTCCGCATGGGATGAGCGGGTTGGGCACAGGGGCGTTGGTAACCTCACTTGACTTGGGGATCAACTCAGGGAACCCATGGATTGCACTTGGCGGTTCCCTACCATTAGACCAGGCATCCCACATTTCCAATATGCGGAGATGCAACATCCTATTCTCTTCGGCAGCTCATGATTCTAGCTGCATAATAGCCGATGTCGGGCTATCCTCAGGATTGACGATTGATAGATTGCTTGCGGAGGCCATCTGTGCCTTTGGATCTTGTGAAGGAGGGAAGGCTAGACTACCAACAAAACCAGCCACCTGAACATAACATGGCTATTTGCACACCCAACAACCTTGTTAGTTTTGAGACGCTTAATAGATAGGAAATCGCATATTGGGATGCAATGCACCTAAGCAATTAAATGTTTCTACTATGTGTTCGAACGAGTTGCATGTTTCATCCCGGCCTTAACTAACCCTTTCTTTTTTTCAATCTGCACCTTTTTTTTCTTCATTTTTGCTTCTCTCTAATCACTCTTGATTTTCGTTTTGTTTCTGTAGCTCTTTTATTTTGGCACTCTCTTTTTTTCTTCTTTATTTTTTATTTTTGTCACTCTTTTCTTTCTTTTTCACTTAATTTTTCTTTATTTTTTTTTCAGTTTATTTTTCACTCAATTAATTTTATGGCTATGATCGAATCCGATGGGGATTGCCTACGTATCATGACGCCGAAAGAATCAGATCTTGCGTAGTTCGGGAAGATCGAGAATGGAGTAAATAAGCTAACTCTTTTTTCTTTTACTTTTATAAAACTCAGACCATGAAAGCTTAAGAAAAACATATTTTTTCGAATTTTTTTTTGTTTTGTTGTTTTGTTTTTTTTTTTTTGGAATTTTCGAAAGAAATGCTTTGAAAGAAGAAAGGAAATATTTTTAAATTTTTTATTTTGATTTTTTTTATTTTTGAAAGAAAGACTTCTAAGAATTCATTTGCTTTTGGTTTGTATTGTGGGAATTTTAAAAGTAAAAAGAAAATATTTTTCTTTGAATTTTCATTTGTTTTCTCTTTTTCTAAAGAAGAAAGAAAATATTTTTGGATTTTGGATGTTTCCTCTTATTTTTCGAAAGAGGTACCTTTTAAGAAAATGTTTTGGATTTCTGAGTTTTTTATTTATTTACAAAAGTACTTCTAAAGAAAAACAAAAATATTTTTGGACTTCAATTTTTCGAATATTTTTTTTGACATTAACGAAAGAAAGACTTTTAAACAAGGAAAAGAATGTATTTATTTTTTATTCTTTTTTTTCCTTGAATTTTGGGAAAAATACTTCAAAATAAAGGAAACCCGTATTTTGGATTTTGATTTTTTTAATTTCTTTTTTTTCTGTATGAAAGACTTCAAAAAGAAGAAAACTATTTTTTTGAGCTTAAATTTTTTTTTTAATTTTCTAAGGAAATGCTTCTAAAGAAGGAATTAAAGGAAAATCTTTTTGGATTTTTTTTTAAAAATTGGGGCCGGAACCGATAAGGTTTGCCTACGTATCTCACATCCGTTGAGAATCAAACCTGCGTAGTTCGGTCAGTTTTGACGGAACAGGAAAGTATGACTTATTTTGAAATGACCTTTTCTTTTTCTACTTTTTTTTTTCAAAAATCTAGCAGAGCTTCGGGATATTTCAAATACCTACCTCTCACTCTTGTTTTTCTTTGAATTTCTCTCTTTTTTTTCTTTTTTTTTTTGATTTTCTTTCCCTATTCTAGAAGCCGATCAACAAGCAAGCCGAAAAAAACAGATGCGCAAGTAGCACGTAGAATGCATCAGGATGGTCTTTTTATTTCGGGTACACCTGTCCTAGACGGACCCAACCCCTGTGTTGAGTCCCCAAAGTCAAATGCACGTGATGCAAACAAGCGTTCCTACTAGGGATCCGGCATGAGGCTGTGCTATTCTAGGTTTAAAACCTCGCTGTATTGTTCTAGACCTGGCTTACCCGAGTGGACAACTCGAGCCGGAGGGGGGGGGGGGCAGCGTACCGATAACCAAAAGATCATCCGGCTTTGCAACTTGTCCGAACCTCGTTCTAAATTAGGGTATGACACTAACAGAAAAGAAGTCACGCCAGCGTGCACTTCCCAAAAGATTAGAAGAGAAGGGTTTCGCAGCAGTTCATATACAGTTCACATAATATCAAAGCGGTAAAAAGCGACATTTAGCACAATAGGCCCAAAAATGTAAAAATCAGATAATAAATAAAGCCAAGTATAACATTTATTCTAAGCTCGAATTCTTGAACCCTAAACCGGAAGTTCTGGGTTTTTATTCCCCAACAGAGTCGCCAGAGTGTCACACCTCATTTTAACCACCCGAGGGTAATATAAGGGAGTTTTTCCAATTAAAGTGACATAAATCGAAATGGGATTATTTTATTGATTTTCAGAGTCGCCACTTGGAATAGTTTATTTGGTGTCCCAAGTCACCGGTTTATTTTAAATCCCAAATCGAGAAAATTTTTGACTTTATTTGAAAGTCTGCGGACCAGAAATTCTAGATAAGGAATTCTGTTAACCCGGGAGAAGGTATTAGGCATTCCCGAGTTCCGTGGTTCGAGCACGGTCGCTTAAACTATTAAAAATTTGCCTAATTATCTGATTTACTACATGCTTTAAACCTATTTTGCATTTTTAACTTTATAACCGCTTTTAATTATTTTATGAAATTATTCTGGAACAAGTTACGATTGTCGTACACTTGTTTGTTTGATATACATTGCCAATCATGTCACGGGAACCGTACCCACGATCTACAACATGTTTATTTTATTAAAGTTATTAGATGTTGTGACCAGGTCACATAAATGTACCCCCGGATTTGGAAATTAGGTATCACAACTACGTCACGGGAACCTTACCCATAGCTATGATGATTTTATTATAAACGCGCCTGAAGCAAACTACGAATGTTCAAAGTGTTTTCTACACTAGGTTATAATATTACTGTGAGGGCCATAGATTAGGTGATTCAATTGTGGATAGCACGCCTCGATTTATTTTAAAAGATTTGTGTTTCACTAAAGTAAACTAAGGATGCTCCTATGTAAATCTAATTTGAAATTCAATAAAAAGCTATTGATTATATACGAGCTTTGAGGTACAGGTACTAGGCCTTTAATCATTTTCTGGATAAGAGGAATTGGGCCAGTAGTAGCCTATTAGGTTATTTGGTCAAGGCCAAACCAGCATTGAAGCTGTATTGGGCTCACAATTCAACCCAAAATGAAAGAGGCTCAAAGGCCTTGACTGGTCCGATTTTAACCAAGTCTGGCCCATATTGGGCTTATATTAGGCAGGCCCAGTTGCAAAGGTTTACTGGCTGGGCCTATCTACCTTTGCATTTTTAGCCATAGTATACACATTAGTCTAAAGCTGTAAGTAAATTCACTTTTAAATAGGAAAATCAGAATCAAAATACAACTCAAGTTTGAAACTTAATTATACTACACATGGTTTGCAAGACATATATGGCATGCATTTATGCTATAATTCACAATAGAAGCATTTACAACCGGGCGGAGCTATTAGGTTCAATGCCCAAGCCCAATGGCCTAGGCCCAGACTTGTCGAGATTTATTCTCCCATCTGGGCCCATTCGCAAGTCTGGCCCAGCTTGAATCACGGAAACAGGCCTTTTAGCCTTGAAGATTTGGCCCATAGCCTTGGCCATTATACCACTATGCTCACGAAATACAATGATAGAATAAATACACTCCTAATCAGCAGTTGCTTTAAATCTCAGTACATGAAATCAGGAACTAATCTATTACAATACTCCAAATGAAAATAAAAGCTTTTTAGAATCAGAATATCACATTACGACCTATTAATACATAAACACTACATTAACTACTAATCTATTACAACTTCCAGGTAATTAATGACCTAATGAACACCTGCCTCTTTTGGACATCATTTATCCATCAAAAGCTTGGTCCAACACTTGAACACACAGATCCAGCATGCTACCAACAGTAGAATTCCAAACTCTTAGCTTTTGAACCTGCTGATTTGGCCAACTAGTGGCCAAATCTACAGGTTATAGCTCATGGTTAGCAAACAGACCCCATATGACCTCAAATAAACAGCATATCATTCACTTAACAGAAGAAGCAAGGAAGACATGACTTCAATGAAACAACATCCAGAATCAGCGTTAGCATGCAGAACATTTGGCTAAAGAAACATCTTCAAACTAGGTTATTTTCAGGATGAAAACTACAAAAGAATCCATGTATTAACTAGGCTATTCATACCAAATTACTTAAAGATTTAAAACCCACATAATAAACACCAATCAAATCTATATCAATGTAAAACTACAACTAGCATGAAAATAGAACTCATTTTTTACATATGATTTGCAACTCTAGTCTTATATCATTTCAACAAAAGCATTACATGGAGAAAAGCTAAGGTCAAATACCTTAACAAAACAACAACAAAATCCAGCAGCAAACAGATGAAAGCTGGCTGAACTTAGAGAAATGGTGCAGCAATAGAAAACCCTAAACAAACAGCACCCAGAATCGAACCAGAAGGAAAACCAAGAACCAGCAACCAAGACTCTTAAAAACAGAGTCTTTGGCAGAAGACCAACCCAGAAATTCTACTTGGGCAACTAATGTTCTAGCCCAGAAATGCTTTTTCAAGAGTTTTTGTTTTCAAAACCTTTTAAAATGCAGAAAATGCTGATGAATATGTGTATTCTTAGGGTTATCAAAATCTTATGTGTGTATGAGAATGAGTGAATATCTTTCTTTTTATAGTGTAGGTCCAAAAATAGCATCTAAGGAATATTCTACCCTAATTCTTTGGATGGTACATCTGTTGTGACAGAGAATAATGTCCAGCTGTCCATTTCTCAACATATTTTTAAAACCAATTTTGGACAGCTGGTACTTCTAGAACCTTCCTCTTCCTAGATATTTTTTCTGAAAATTATCCTAAGTTTCTTCTAGTTCAATTAGGCCCCTACAAGTTTCTAGTGATTTACAAATCATGGCAAACAAAAGCAAAACCAAAAGGGATCCAAAAAATCCAAATCGAAATAACAAACAGAAGCACTATGATGCAATTTTAAACCAAAAAACTAAACTAATCAGTAAATAAAAATACTTATCTAATTAACCCTAAACAAGAATTGAAAAAAAAACCCTAAACCCAAAAACCCGAAAACCACAGCGAATTCTCTGCCTTCTCTCTAGAAAACAGGCGACTAGAGAGAGAAAGTTTGTTTTGTTCGCTTATGGCCTCGCCGGCCGGCGGTCAGCCACCACCAGTGGCTGGGCAGCCTACCCAACCACCCCCAACAACTACCCAGCCCCCCACGACAACTAATAACAGTCTGCAACCTATGAATTATGCTAATGCTGTGCGCCCAGTTACGAAAGCTACTGGCAGTCATGAACGAAATCCTAATATTGAGCCTATTACGTTACGTCGTGCACAATTCTTTCAAGGCCAGCCTACAATCTGTTTTACAGAAGCAGAAGTTGAGCGCATGAATCAAATTGAAGGTTTACAATATGCATTAGTTTGTAAATTTTCTTATGGTTGGCCTGATCTTAATGAAATACGTCGTATAGTTCCTATTCAATGTGGTATTAAGGGTGAATGCAAAATTGGATATTTACGAGATAGGCATATTTTGATTAGACTCACATTGTGGCAAGATTTTGTAGACTTCTCATCCAAAGGAGTTTATTATATTAAAGATAAGTATGGTGAGGAGTATCAGATGAGAACTCTTATTTATGATTCTAAATTCAAAGTAGGTGAGGAAACACCCAAGGTCATGGCTTGGATTTCTTTCCCTAATTTGCTGCCAACTTACTTTGTTAAAGAGTGTTTGTTTTCATTAGCATCAGCAGTTGGAAAACCGTTGCATCTTGATCAAGCTACTGTAAATAAAACTAGGCCTAGTTGTGCTCGAGTGAAGGTCTTGATTGACCTTTTATCTGACCTGCCTAAGAAGGTACGCATGGACATTGTGAATGAAGATACTGGGGATATTAGAACAGAATGGGTAAACATAAACTATGATTATTTGCCAAAGTACTGTAAAGAATGCAAATTGCAAGGTCATGACATGTTTGAGTGTTGGAGGTTGCATCCTGAACTTATGGCAAATAGAACTGAGGAGAAACAACATAATACAGATACAGTATCCCAAGGTAACAAGTCTACTGCGCCTTTAATGATTCTATCCAGTGGTAAAGTGGTGGGAAATCAAGGTGCTCAATGGAAAGAAGTTAAGAAGAGGAGAGTACAAGGTAAAGAGAAGCAGATAGGTGATGTGACCACTAATGGAAAAACAATGGTTCCAGTTGATCAGCAGAAGGGAGGTATAACAGGCAAAGAAGAAATTAATAAAAGGAGTGTTCAAGATATGGTTCCAGCTGATAAGAAAAGAGAGCAGGTGCAAACTGATAATAATTTTGCCATATTAGAAGTGGAGGAAAGTGATGACAATGCCAACAACCAATTGGCTTTGGTGGAGACTATGAATGCAGTACCTGTGTCAAAGGGAACAGGAATTTTAAATCCTGTAGCACCAGCATTTATACCTACTTCTCCTGGGAATACAAAGAGAAGGAAGGATGGGACAAGTAACACAAAAAATATGCCAGCTGTTAGTGTAAATCCAGCAGGAATCAACAACCAAAAAGGGATGGCAGAGAATAAAAATAAAGTCAGCACAGATCAGAAGGTGAAGGAATCCACTGCAGCATGGGTACAAAGAGCTTTTAAAATCAATGAGGTTGCAATAAATACCTCAGTTCAAGAGGTACCATCTCAAGACACTATGGTGGAGGCAAATTTGGCACAAAATAATCAGGAGGAAAATATAGTGGACACTGATTTTGAAGTGTTCAAAAGCAATGAAAAGATCAAATGGAGTGGAAGCAAGCTATGGGCAAATCAGACTGAAGAGGATGCAGATGAAGGACTAATACCTGATGTAATGCAAAGTGAGGAGGAAGATGGTGGGGATACAATAGAAGATGAGGATCCAAGTGTAAATGATAAACAAAAAGGTACAGTGGCTAAGGAATCAGTGAAGAGGCAGATTTACAGCGGCTAAACAAGGAGAAAATAAGTACCAATGATGAGAATATAGGGAAGACTTTGGAAACTAATGAGGTGGTGGATGGTTGCAACATTGATCCAGGGGGAACAACTCCTGACCATATTGGTGTTTCTAGTGCAGATGCAGATCCAACTCCAGTTCCTAAGACCAACAAGGGTCAGGCTGTACAAAAATCACAGCAGAGTCCAAATGTGGTAGTTGCTAAAGAAAGGGAAGCAGCAGAAGTGAACAACAAGAAGAAAATGCAAGAGTTAACTGGAACCATAGATCCATTGGCTCTTACACAAGTGCAGAAGACTAATTTGCAGGTTGATAATGCTGCATACTGGGGCACTCAGAGGGTCACTGAGAAAGCAGAACCTGCAAACTAAATGTGACAGGTACTGCTGCAGCATGATGAACATGAAGGTATATAGGCAGGATATGGATGAAGAGTCTACTGCCCAAAATTTCATCAATATTTGCCAAACAAGGAGATCTATCCCCTAGACATATTGAGCAAGTTAAATCTGCAGCAAAAGGCAAGAAGAAACAACAGAAAGACAATTCATCTGTCCCACCAGGTGGAGTCCAAACAAGAAGAGCTCTATCCAAATCCATTAATCAGTGATGGATTGCAATCATATGGAATGTCAGGTCTGTTAATACAATGCAGGCCTTTAGAGAGATTAATTTCTTATGCATTAAGAAAACATCATTTGAATTCATTGGAATCATGGAGCCTATGACGCAAGCTAACAAGGTTGAAAGGTACAGAAGCAGAATAGGACTTGCACAAGCAGTAAGTAAATGTGTCAAATAAAATATGGGCATTTATTGATTGAGGTTTATGAAGTAGAAGCATTGTGTACAATATGTACAACAGCTGACCTTGAAGTTATTCCACACTGAAACTCATGTAGAATTAATCCTTACACTGGTATATGCCAAAAATGTGATCACATAGAGAGAATAGAATTATGGGATTCACTGTATGCAATGGCTCTGACAATGACATCTCCCATGGCTAGTGGAGGGGATTTTAATGTATATGGGATGAGGAGGAGAAATTTGGTGATTACCTGTGTCTCTTAAATGAAGTAGATGATTTCAGACATTGTATAAAATACTTGCAATCTGTCAGATTTGGGGTTCAAAGGAAAGTATTTTTACTTGTGGAATGGAAGATCAGAGGATGATGTATCTTTAAAAGGTTAGAAGGTGTTTTGGGAACATAGAATTGCAGCAAACTTTCCAGGTTGGAGGTTACATCATATGTCAAGACTGGTTCAGATCACAGTCCATTGCTCTTGAAGTGTGATATTGAAAACCCTCCAATCAAGAAACCTTTTAGATTTCTCTAACTTCTGGACAAAACATGAAGCATTCAAGACAGTGGTGAAGGAGAATTGGAATGCAGATTTTAGTGCAATTCCATTTGTACTATTCAATCATAAATTAAATAACTGAAAAAGTGCTATCTACATGGAGTAAAGCATCATATGGGGACATTTTTCCAGAAGATTGCAAGTCTGGGAGGAGGTGGTCTTAGTCCATGAAGACAATTTGAGGCATTTCCTTCTCAGATGAACAGAGAAAGGCTCCAGAGAGTACAGGCAGAAATGATTAGATACTTAAGCACTTGAGGAGGAATTTTGGAAGCAAAAAGCAGGCATGACATGGTTCAAAGATTGGAACAGAAACACTAAATTCTTTCATGCACAGGTCAGAGGCAAGGAGGAAAGACTTCAGCTTAAGAGAATTCAAAATAGTAGAGGAAGTTGGATAGAAGAAGATGGGATATTGCAGAAGAAGCAGTATCATTTACAGAGGAACAATTCACTGAATCTGTTACGCCACTTCTAACTTCTACATCATGGGAAATGTACCTAATTTAATTGAAGATGAACAGAATGATAAGCTGGTAGCAATCCCTACAATAGAGGAGGTGAAGAAGGCAGTTGAGGGTCTGAATGGAGATTCAGCAAGTGGACCAGATGGTTTTACTGGAGTTTCTATCACTCATTGCTGGGACATTATTGGAGAAGATATACATGCAATGGTCCTACATTTTTTCAGTGGTCAGCAATTGCCTAAATATGTCACACATACAAATTTGGTTCTTCTGCCAAAAAGAAAGAGGTCAGTACTTTCTCAGATCTTAGGCATTAGTCTTAGAATTTTATCAACAAGATATTCTCTAGAATCATACATGAAAGGTTGGTTGATATATTGCCTAAGATAATTCAGAAGAACAAGCAGGATTTGTAAAGGGCAGAAGTATAGTGGAAAATGTGTTATTGACTCAGGAAATCATCACTGATATAGGTTAAGAACAAGGCAGGACCTAATGTTGTGATGAATAGCTAGATATGACAAAAGGCCTATGACAGGTTATCATGGTTGTTTCTTACTAAGATGCTGAGGAAATTTGGTTTCTGTGAAAGATTTATAGGAATGATCTTTGATCTGGTAGGGAATAATTGGTATTCTGTTTGATAAATGGCAGTCTTATGGTTTCTCTCAATCATCAAGGGGTGTAAAAACAGGGAGATCCTCTATCCTCCAACTCTGTTCATCATAGCTGCTGAGCTCTTAAGGGGTCTAAATTCTCTCCACTCAAATCTGTATTTTTGTGTTATGGACTGCCCAAGTGGAGTCCAAAGATTAATCATCTTGCTTATGCAGATGATACCATCATCTTCTGCTCATAGATGCTACCTCCTTGAGGTTAGTAATGGAAATTCTCACTTATATGAAGCTGCATCAGGACAGTTGATTAATAAAACTAAAATCAAAATCAGCTGTATATATGCATCACTTGACTGACTCAGAAGTTGTAAGAAAGGTTGAAAGGGTAACAGGCATAGTGAGGCAGGAGTTTCCCTTCACATATTTGGGTTGTCCTATATTTTATGCAAGGAGAAAATTGGAATATTACCAACCTATGATATCAAAGATTATGGACAAACTACAAGCATGGAAAGGAAAGCTATTATCTATTGGAGGGAGAGCAGTACTGATCTCTAGTGTATTACAAAGTATGCCTGTACATCTGCTATCTGCTGTAAATCCTCCTAATTTTGTGATAAATAGGTTGCACAAGATTTTTGCACAATTTTTCTGGAGCAGTGCTGTGGGAGGTCAAAGTAGGCATTGGGCAGCATGGTCTACATTATGTATGCCATGTGAAGAGGGAGGAATAGGATTCAGGTCACTTCATGATGTGTCTAAAGCTCTCTTTTGCAAACTGTGGTGGAATTTCAGGACTAAGCCAAGCCTATGGAGTGCATTTATGTCTCAGAAGTACTGCAAAAAACTAAATGCAGTAATTGTGCCATGGAGGGAAGGATCTCATGTATGGAGGAAGATGCTTGACTGTAGAGACTTAATAGAACATCAAATCATCTGGAAGTTGAGAATGGGATCTTCTATGTTTTGGTATGATAATTGGACTGGACTGGGAGCCCTTTATTTTCTGGTACCACAGAATTTTGGTATTGATGAAGATATAATCAATGTGACTGATTTAGTGTTCAATGGAGCATGGGATACTAATAGACTACTGCAGATTCTTCCAGAAGATTTAGCTATGCACATTATAGAGAGGATTAATCCTCCCTCTCAGCAGAATGTTCTTGATGTTCCCTTTTGGATGCTTGAAACTAGAGGCAATTTCTCTGTAAAGACAGCATGGGAATATTTGAGAAGGAGAGAAGATCCTAAGGTAGCTTATAAGATGATATGGGTGAAGGGGCTTCCTTTCAAAATTTCTTTCTTTATGTGGAAAGTTTGGAAAGCTAAATTACCTCTGGATGATTTTATGAAAAAGATAGGCTACCATATGCCATCTAGGTGCTGGTGTTGTGCTGAGCCTAAGGAGGAATCACTTGTGCACCTGTTCTTTTCATCTAAAGCTGCAGAAGCTGTATGGAAATATTTCCTACAGAGGTCAGGCATTGCTGTACAGGGGTTGTCATTGCATCAGGCTATAATTAAATGCTGGACTGCACCAGTGGTGCAGAGGTTGAAGCCAGTGATGCAGGCTCTACCATCATGCATAGTTTGGGAACTTTGGAAGAGGAGGAACAGCCTGAAACATGGGGATGCTGTCTCAGTGAGTAGGGTTATTTACCAAGTGTCAACTAGCCTCCAATACTTGGTAAAGTTAAGGAAGCCTGGACTAAGGATTCCTCATAGGTGGAGTGACTTACTGTTAATGATGGAAAACTATACACCTAGGCTCAAATACTATAAAGTCATATGGGAATTTCCTCAACAGGGTTGGATCAAAATTAACACAGATGGGGCTTCAAGAGGGAACCCAGGCAGGAGTGCTATTGGTGTGTGCTGTAGAGATGAGGCTGGAGAGGTAAAATATGCAATGGGAAGGGAAATTGCTGAAGGATCAAATAATGAAGCTGAAGCTGTGGCAATCCTGGAGGCTTTAAGGATATGCAGAGATAAAAATTACTCTCAAGTTTGGTTACAAACTGACTCCATGTTCATGAAAAACATTATAGAGGAAGCATGGAAACCCCCTTGGACTATTGTGGACCTGATGGAGGAGATAAAGGAGCTAATGGAAGGGTGCAGTATCAGGATAACTCATATTTTTAGAGAAGGAAACAAATTAGCAGATCACTTGGCAAATTTTGCACTGGACTATGGGAACATTGAATGCCATGACTTTTGGGAGTTGGATTCACAAGGGAGGAGAATAGTAAATGAGGACAAGCTACAATGTCCATACTTGAGGGTCAAAATTTACAAGAATTAGTAGGAGGAGGACACACTGGGGTGTCTGAGGATGCAGGATCTATAGATGGGATGTTTCATGCTCAAACCTGTTTAGGGGAGAACATGAAGGATCAGTTTTTTGCTAATGATGTGTTCTTTTTTGCAGGTACAGTCATACTATCTAGACTTTATATTTTAAGGAAACCTCAGGTGGTGGTATTAGTACTTGATACTCAATCCATCGGGGAAGAATTAAAATCAGAGTTTAGCATAGTAGCTAGGAATAGCAGGGACAATAGGAAAGACATAATAGTACAGGTGGTAGCAGGACATCAAAGGCACATAAGAAAATCAATATCAAGGCACATAAAAGAAAAACAAGCAAACACATGTCATCATATATGTACACAGAATGCAGACAGCAGAAGTTTCATCCTAGCAAAACTCAGCTGGATGATGCATCTGTGGTTCCAGGTCATTCCCTTGAACAAATCTTACTTGGTGGTATTAGTACTTTGTACTCAATCCAAGGGGAGGAAGGCAAGGGAAGACACAGTACAAGATAATCAAACAACAACAATTACAGCACAAGCAAAGCAAGCATATATGTGGTTTGTCACAGTTATAGCAATCATATCTAGACTCTTTGGTTTAAGGAAGCTCCAGGTGGTGGTATTAGTACTAGATACTCAATCCACCGGAGTTAAATTAAATCTAGAGTATAGAGCGGTTGCAAAGAAGAGCAATTGCAAGATATCATACATACAAACATGACAACACTGTCAGACATACAGAACAAGCATGCACAGCTTTTAGGGCTTTTATTTGCACACTTTGCAGACAGTAAAATCATCAATGATAGTGATTTTAACTGGATGATGCAAAAGGATAAGGAAATAGAGAAGGTCAAGGGGTACAACAAGGAAATACATCCAGGTTTTTCTACTACAGCAATCTATCGGGGAGGGGAGAGTACAAAATCGATTGAAGTTCTCACAGGCAACTGCACTGAGGTGCAGAAGGGTGTGGTTGATGACGTCTATGAAGCATGGCAACATCGGTTCTTCAGAGCAGCTGCAGTTAAACAGGAGCTTTGTGAGGTCCATCTTCAGTCCTCCAACACCATTGATTCAGGTACATACAAGAAGATTCACATAAAAAATGGAGTCAGTCGTTTTGATTTGAACAAAAATGAAGAAGTCATTAGAGAGAAGGAAGAGAGAGGAGGTCGATATTACCTAGGGCGGAAACAGGTTGAAATGAAACGTCGAGAAGATACATATGGGAAGCTAGGTGTAATGAAGGGTTGTATAGTGGGATACACGTGTAGTTTAGGAAATGAGAGTGCAGGGGTTATATTTGCAAATACACGGACTTTGGGCTTATTGGGGCTACTTATGCAAACCGGTATCACTGCTGATTTGGGCTGTGGACAAATAAAGGTGGAACTGGGTCTGCATATAGCAATGTGGTTAATTATGCAAGTTCAGGAGATCGGGGACATTGGAGTAACTTGTGGCTATTTCTGCAAACCAGTAGCAATGTTAATTGGGCTGATACAGGGAAGGCTGGTTGTGCAAATCAGTAGCACTCACGCACTGTTGCTTATTGCAATTTGCAACAGTGGCTATTTATGCAATTCATGCGTTTGGGCTGCAGGTGCAATCTGGAGGTTATTGATGCAAATCCTATGTTTTCTTTTGGGCTGGCCGTGTCTCATGCTTTGGGGAGTGGGCTGCTGTGATTTATTTTCTTGGACTAGTTTTGATGCAATTTTGAGTAGAATTTTTGTGATATCAATTTTGAGTATAATGCTCAATATTGATAATAGGTATTATGTAGAATTATATTTCCTTTTCGTACATCTGACACTGTGCTTGTTTTGTTATATTTATAAATAAAAACTAGCCCTAGGCTCGGCCTAGTGGTTTACTCAAAAAAAAAAAAAAAAAACCCCAAAAAACCATAAACCCCGAATTTTGCTCTGCCTTCTCTCTAGAAAGCGGGCGATTTTTTTCTTTAGAGAGAGAAAGTTCGAAAAACACTACCATGGCCACGCCGGCCGGTGGCCAGCCACCACCAGTGGCTGGGCTGCCCCCCCACGCTCCCCCTAACATTACCCAACCCCCAGCGAATCCAAATAATAACCCAACAGTGATGAATTATGCAAAAGCAGTAAAATCCAGTGAACCCATGCATGATCATGCACCAACAGTGGAACCAATTGCAATGCGTCGAGCTACTGTGTTTCAAGGTCAACCTACTGTGTGTTTTACGGAGGCAGAAGTAGAACGTATGAATGTTATTGAGGGATTACAATACGCAGTAGTAGGTAAATTTGCATACGGATGGCCAGATTTACAAGAAATTCGTCGCATTGTTCCATCTCAATGTGGAATAAAAGGAGANGCAAAACTAAAAACATAGACGGCCAAAACAAAAGCAATTAAACATGAAGAAGAAGAACAAAAGATAAAACAAACAGAAAAGAGAAAGAAATTTACCTAAGCTTATTTTAAAACTGGATCAGTTATGAGTTCGTCCAAACTTCAACAGGGCAAGATGAACTTGAACTACCATTAATCGACTGTTCTCAACAAGAACAATCGACTAATGGAGGTTTTGGGTTCAAACAACCAAAAATTAGCCAAAAAAATCAAAAGGGAAAAATTTATGTTTTTTGTGCATCTTAGATCTACGATTCGAGAGGTTTGAGAGAGATTTGAGGGAAACTATTTGGGGATTTGGAAAGGGGGGGGGGAAGGTGGTTATACGGTATTAATTTGGTGGAGTTTGGAGCGTCGGTGCCGCCGTGAGGCAATTTTCGGCGGCGCAGCCGGCGAGGTTTTTTTAGGGCGGCTAGGGTTTGGTTTAGAGAATGTTAGATACAGAAGTGAAAGGGTCGAATGTGGGGTTAGGTCTTGTTTGGAAAATATTATACTAACGGGCTTATCAGTTCCCAACCGTTAGATCCACGATGCTCAACGGCTGGGATAAGAGGGGGGTAATACGGGGTCATTTTTGGGGTGTGGGGAGTTGGACCGGGTGACCTGGGTTTTGGGCTTTGGGTTTGGGGACAGATTTCGGTATGAAAATTTAGCCAAATTTCAAATTAAATCCCTTTGTTCAATTCCTTTTCTTATTTTCCTTTTCTTTGTTTTTCTTTTTCTTTTTCTTTAATTAAAATCCTAAATCAAAGTCCTAACTTAATCTAAATTGTAAAATTAAACTTATTATCTATTATAATATTTACAAAGATTAGTTGATCCTAAATTAAAGATGAGAAAATTACTAATTTTGCATTAAAGGCTAAAAATGTAAATGAATGATACTTTTTTGTGATTTTCATTTTAATAAATCAATTAATTAACTAATTAATCCTAAAAATATGAAAACAAAATCTAAATGCAATGCATGGTGTTTTTGATATTTTTTCATGATTTTAATTAAACGTGCACAAAATGGAAACAATTAATAAAAAATCCTGCAAAAATCTTATAAAATTGCACATAATTTGGAAAAATCTATTTCTTTGTTTTTATAGGAGTATTTTGAATAGGGCAAAAATCACATGCTCACAAGTCTCAGGGACTCTAGGAAGTGCTCACACTGGGGGTGGTAGGCACCTAGATAACTAAGAGTAGAAGTTTGAAATCCAGTACATAGAGGGTAAGGGGGAGCAGGTTTAGAAAACAGTTTGATTTTTAGGAGCAAATAGATTCAAATTACAGGACTGCAAACAGAATTTCACCTAGAACAAACAGAATCCCTATTTAGTAAATAGTTCAAACAGATTGGTATTGATTCAGACATGGACATTGTACTAGCATTTAAGCAATCACAAAAGAACAAGGATACTTGAACTAATAGATAGAGTTGGCAACATATTTGTAGAACATGGAACATACAACTGATTACACAGGGTTTCATATTACTAGAGATAACCTAAAAAATCTTGTTACTAGGTGAAATTATATGGGCATATAACACACAGAAGCATGATGAACCCTCAAATTAATAAGCATATAGGATTGAATAGGGTAACAGAGATTAAAGCATGCCAGTTGAGAAAGCAGTAACAGAAAACATGCTGAGGTCGAAACAAACTATAAGACAGAATAAGATAACAGGAACTGAAACATGCAGGTTGAGAAAGGAGTAAACAGGAATCATAGGTCATACAAAAACATACTGAGGTTTGAAATAAACTAACCACATAAGCACAGGGGACAGAATAGGATAACAGGAGTTAACACATACCAGTTAGGAAGAAAGTAAACAGGAATGTAATGGCAATTTGGATCCAAAGGGTTAGCCTTGGCTTCCAGTCGGCTAAACAATGCAGAAATCAGAGTAGTCACACAAAGAGAGAACTTAAACTCTTTGATGAAAAGCAGAGAGCTTTGAGTTGTAAAGTGAAGAAATTGTAAGAGTGTGTGAGTGTGAGTGTAAGTCTGTAAGCGTGAGCCTGTTCTAAAATCAGAGTAATGAAAGGTTTTTATAGCATACAGTAGCTTAATCCAAATAAGGTAGGAGAATCAACGACATACAAATAAGGCAAAGAGATCAGTTAATCAGTCAATTAGGGCTAACAGGAATCAATTAATAAGCAGAATCACGGAAGCATCACTTAAATTAACAAGGAATAAATCAGAAGTTAATAAAGTAAGTAGTAAGTCCAGAGATCAATTAAAAGTCGGTCCTAATAATCAAAGTACAGAAATCAGGCTAGCAAAACAATTAAGGAAAGTAGTACCATTTATGAATCACACATAAGGAAAGAATAAGTAAAAATCTGTCAAGGAAATATCAGTATCGTACAGGAAAGGAAAGATTAAAATCTCAGTAAAGGATTTCAAAACCCTAATTTTGGGTAAACCATAAAGTCAGCAGAAGAACAAGGGCAAATAATCACACACTGTGTACAATGAACATTGTTTACCGTGAAAATGGTAATTACAATTAACTTTGATTATGGGACTCTAAAAATACGTGATCTATTTTTATGCCGGTTGTTAGGCAGTCGATCCTATGTATGTGATACATAGGAACGAAATAAGAGTTGAAGGTAAGGTGATGATCAAACCGATAGATTAACAATCGGGGCCTCGAGCTCGCCGATTCCGGGGCCTCGAGGTCGATTTCGAGGCTCGACTGTGAGCTATCAAGGGTTATCGAAGTATGACTAACAGTTATGATAAAATCAAAGAAGGCTCTTTATGGCCAATGATAGGCAATAAATGATGAACAATAATGAAGATAATAAATGAGAGCAATAATATCAAGAAAATATGTAAGGGAGCAGAGAGGATGTTATTTATATTTTTTATAGAGCAGCTGAAGCAGCAGATCCCATACAAAATGACAAGGACTCCTTTTATGTAGGAGGGAAATCCCCACATAGTACAAAATACATTAATTACATAGATATGGGGATGGGACGGCTGAATGACGCCCTGATTTGGGTTCAGAGCAGCCCGCTAGACTATGTCAGCCCTAGCCGCGTGCCTTGGGAACTCCCCATTTCCACCATTACCATGATCATTACTACCTTGGGGTTGAGTGTTGACTACCCTCGAGGAAAAATATTCGTCCGCGGCCTCGAGCTTTCGAGGTGATCCCGCAGCCTCGAGCCTTCGAGGTGATCTTCCGTGTGCCTTAATCTTGAGAAATTGGACTCTCCGATTTTACCGTATATAGATAGTCCCCACATTTCATAGAGTAGAGCGACAAGAAACGACTTTGACAACCATCTTTCTGAATTTTCCGTGATAGTATCGTATTGATGGTGTAGGTCTTTGTGATAACCGAAACATCCCGTCAGTCTACTTTTCCAGAATTATTCACTGCACTGTCGACCTCTATTCTTCAGAACAATAATATCGTCATCGGTCCATTTTTCAAAAATGCATTGATTGCTCCTGCCGATACGTCTTTCAAGGACATCAATGGGGCAGCCGGTTACGCTGCCATCCCCTATAAAAGGGGGCCTCCTGGAACCACTTCTTTATTCAAGTGTTCTCAGATTAGCCTTTCACCCTTCTCTTCCCTTTATCCCCATCTATTGTTATTTTTCATGTTTGAGCCCCGCGTTCTTAGGGCCGTATGGCGGCGTTTTCATCAGTCACGCTGCGGCCTTTTCCCGGGGCTTTCTCTTACCGAGCGAGATTACACCGACTTCTTGTTGTTGTTGTTGTTGTTGTTACTACTGTCGTCGTTGGCTCGAGATGGTGCGACAGGGAGGCCGATCTCTTTTGTCTTGGGAATGTGTTTGGACTATACACCGCTGCTCACGAGGGCGCTCGGACTATACACCGCTGCTCACCCTCCTTCCCCGGCCTGGTGTGGCACTTCACCCCTTTTGCTTTTCGTGGGCGAAGTGGTACCTCTGGCCGGTAGCTTACATGGCATGACGTCCCGAGAAGTGGACTCAAAGTAGCCACGAAAGCGAGGCCGACGCCCGCCAAGTCTTCTACCGGGCCATGATCTTTTGGTCCTGGTTAAAGCCTTCACTCCGTGGTGGGCTATGGCGTTTTGTCATCCCTTTCTGATCCTCCCACTTTCCTCTTCTTCATCTTCTCCTTTGAAGATGCTACTTTGGGAGCCGAGATGAGACCGTTGAGGAAGCGGTGCTTGAGTATACTGTCGCCGAGGGTGCTCCCTGGAGAATAGGCTAGGACCTGAGCTCTAACCACATATGTACACCTTTTTGTTTCTTTGTTTCTGTGTAAGGACCCTTCGTGGGCTTTTGCAACCATATGTAAGGACCCCTCGTGGGCTTTTGTAATCAAGTGTTTATGAATACGAAGATGTTTCCCCAATTTTGTCTCTGATGTTTACTATATTACCTTTTACTTGCACTTATGGAGACTCTGAATGCATGATCCCATCGGTCGGTGTCGATATCGAGCCTAGGTGGAAGTATATTTCTCTAATCTTTGATTGATCAGCGTGGCTCCCCGTGGAACCCTTTGTGGTCCCTTGGATCGAGCCTGTATTGGGCCGATAAACCCGGGTCGTCGGGACCTTTACTTCGAGTTGAAAGAAAGTACTGTCTCGAGCCTTGAGATCGTGATTTATCATTTAGACCTCGTGATAATCTTCGAGGGTAAATTTGCTCGGAGGTCCGAGGATAGGGACTGCCTTTAAGCTTTCGAGGGCAGTCCCCGAGCGGGGTTCATCCAAACCTGAGCCACCCGGAAACCTGCTTTGAACTTAGCGCAAATAGCCCTAAGGCGTTGTAAGTAGATCACGAACGAGGTTTTACCCGAATTGATATGGTATCCCGTGATCAAGCCCATATGGGTGAAGCTTAAATGCTTGTTTCCTTGGAGCCTAATTTCCCTTTGACTGAGGTCTTCGAGGTCGGGTATAACTTCTTTTTGTGGCGAAGCCGTTGGCTTCTTGAAGCCTAGCTTCTTTTTGATGGAGATCTTCAAGGTCGGGTACCACCACGGAACTTGCAGTGATGCCATTGGCTCCTTAGAGCCTAACTTCTTTTTGATGGAGGTCCTCGAGGTCGGGTACCACCTCGGGACTAGCGATGATTATGTTGGCTCCTTAGAGCCTAACTTCTTTTTGATAGAGGTCCTCGAGGGGAAGGGTAGCTAGCTTGCGGTCTAAAGAACAATAAGCGAGAGATGCCTTTGCATGGCGACGGTGTTCAAATTGAGGTGAACCTGGACCGGGGGCCCAGAGCGGAAGCGTCGATTGAGCCGACTGCGCCCGTGGTTTCCGGTTTTGGAAAGGCGGTTTCTCCTCTGCTGCCGTCCTCTTTTTCCGCCGGAGATACTTCGATGGGTGCTCGAATCCCGCGGTCATANGGTCCTCGAGGTCGGTACCACCTCGGGACTGGCGATGATTACGTTGGCTCCTTAGAGCCTAACTTCTTTTTGATGGAGGTTCTCGAGGTCGGGTACCACCTCGGGACTGGCGATGATTACGTTGGCTCCTTAGAGCCTAACTTCTTTTTGATGGAGGTTCTCGAGGTCGGGTACCACCTCGGGACTGGTGATGATTACGTTGGCTTTTAGAGCCTAATTTCTTTTAGATGGAGGTCCTCGAGGTCGGGTACCACCTCGGGACTGGCAATGATTACGTTGGCTCCTTAGAGCCTAACTTCTTTTTGATGGAGGTCCTCGAGGTCGGGTACCACATCGGGACTGGCGATGATTATGTTGGCCTCTTGAGGGAGGAGAACCGTCGTCGTTTTTCCCATATATATATATATATATATATAGGGTTGGTTTTGCTCTTTTGGAGATCCCACCCTCCTAAGTAGTTACCCTTCTTTTCCAGCATTAAGCCTTTCATCATTTCAGTATCAGCTTACTTGCACCGACTCCTTGCTTTAGTTCTCTGAGTTTGCCGTTGCCACGACTGTTACATCGGGGTCCGTCAGGCAGAGAGGGGAGAGATCCGCCTTCGGTATTCGGGACCAACGAGAGCATACCTTGAAGATTACTTCTTTGATAGGAGAAGAACATCTTGGGTTAGTGAGAAAAGACTGCGGCCGGGGGAGAAAGTAGTGTTACAGATACTTTCCCCGGATGAGGGCATCACGGATCGGGTCGATGGATTCTTGAATGTGTACATGTATCCTTTCACACTGGGCCCCCTTGATAGGATTGTGCTTGACTTCTGTTTAAAGTATCGAGTTACCTTGGCGCAAATCCACCCGTCATTTTGGCGAATAGTGTTGATGATGAGATTTTTTGCGGAGAAGGCGGGTCTTGAATTCACGCTCAGTCATCTTATTAGGCTGTATCGGCCCTTTCACCATCGAGGTCTGCTAACCTTGCGTTGCCGGTCGACCACGCCCTTTATTGTCGACGATGAGGAAGAAAGAGATCGGGAATGGATGAGTCGATTCTTTCGAGTTCGGATCGCTGACGTAATCCCCGTGGAGTTTATGTCATTCCCTGAGGAATGGAATTATGCACGTAAGTGGTACATGCGTGCCTTCTCAGTGTTGTTTATGACGGAAGCTGGTTTTGTAACCGTGCCTTTTTTTTTTTCTGCAGCGGTTTCATGGGCGCCAGGCGACGTTCCAGATTTGTCGGGTTGGGTTCGGAAGTTGGCGACCCACTCGACTCGTGATGAGCGCAAGTGGCGAGCTTTGTCCCTGGCCAGATGAGAAGCAAAACATCACGTTGCATGTTGTGCTATTTTTTCCTTTCCCTTCCTTCATTTGGAGAGGCATTTTCCCTTTCCGCGTATTAATCTTGCCGTTGTAGGCATCGAAGAGCCTTCCGAAGCAAGGCCGCGCTCCTTTGGAGAGGGGGAAGGGTTGCTTGCTTCCGGGCTAAAGAACGATAACAATAAGCGAGAGATACCTTTGCATGGCGACGGTGTTCAAAGTGAGGCAAACATGGACCGGGGGCCCGGAGTGAAAGCGTCGTTGAGTCGACTGCGCCCGTGGTTTCCGGTTTTGGAAAGGCGGTTTCTCCTCTGCTGCCGTCCTCTTTTTCCGCCGGAGATACTTCGATGGGTGCTCGAATCCCGCGGTCATACGTGCCGAGCGACCGTGCCTCGACTGGGGTCGACTTATTCGAAACCGGGGAAGCCTGGCTAGCAGATGTGTACTCGACCTTCGAGGAAGTCCAGCGGCTTCACTATGCGGTGAGTTTTGGCACAAGTTTTCCGAGTTTCGTGCCCTTCCTTTCTTATCGTGTTTTCTTTTTGCATGCTTTTGATAAGCTTAAGTCCGAGCTGCTTCGCCGAGAGGCCAGGCTTCGGAAAGCTTTGGGCGAGGAGGAATCGCTTAGGCTCCTTTGCGAAGTAAAGGAAACGAGCTGGCATGATTACAGTATGAGGCGAGTCAGAGCTTGAATTACGAGAGCTATTTGAAGGAGCAGGTAGTTTTTGTTCAGACTAAGCGTGTGTTCTTTCTTCTAGCTCCTGAGGCTAGTGTTTTGTTTATTTCAGTAGTAGAAAAAGGCGGAGGACCTGGAGCGCCTTCGGAACAAAGTTGACCAAGCTAAGCACGAATATGACGAGTTGAAGGCTCAGACGGGGACTCAGACTTTAGCTGAGGAGGGTGCTCTGGGCAAAGTATCTGCCCTTGGGGCTCAACTTTGCTTAGCTTGTGACAATGCTTTGGTTCAAACAGATGTGATCACGAAGCTCGAGTCCGAGCTTTCGAAGGTCAGGGCTGAGATTGTTGATGCCCGGGTTGAAGCCGTGATGAGCCGAACTAAGGCTGACCAGGAGATGGCGATCTATTTGAAGGACGCTTGCGATGCTCAAGCTGAGCTGCGAAAGGCCCTCGATCGTGAAGGCAGGATAAAGGAATATGCTCGTTGCTCTCGAAGAAAGACTCTCGAGGAGATCCGTGCTAGGGGTTTTGTCCTCTCGAAAGAGTTGGCGCGAGCGAGGGCGGACGAGCATGATGCTCGGTTACTTCTGTCTGGCACCGACGATAGCGAAGATGAGGTCGATGGGCCATAGCCGTCAGAAAGGGGGGGGGGGGGAGTAGATTCTGCCACTATATATAGCATTTTCAAAACATGTTTTGTAAATGGAGATTGCATTTTCTTATATGTGTATAAAGAAAACATTGTGGCTTTACTTCTTCTGTATTCCCCTCTGTCTCGAATTTGGTCGAGCGAACTGGTCTTTTCAGTCGATAGGAATCCTTGGATTCGCGATATGGCCCTGAGGCTCATCGGGCTGGCCCGTAGGTTTTCATGTATTCGGCCAGTGCGAGCCTTTAGTATAAGCTGGCGTTTGAGCTCTTATGCTCTTTAAACTTATTTTGATCAACTGTTTGTGTTTAGCCTCCGAGTTGGGTTTCGACTCGAGCTCATTTGACCCTCAAGTTTTTGTATTTGCATGGGCTGGCGATAATGGCTCTTATTCCTTGGGTCGAAGTGACCTTTTTAGTGTAAGCTGGCGACAATGGATCTTACGCTTTTTGCCCTGGGGCATTTTTAGTTAATTGTTCTGGGTTCAGTCTCCGAACCGGGTTTTGACTCGAGCTCATTCGACCCTCAAGTTTTGTATTTGTGCGGGCTGGCGACAATGTCTCTTACGCCTTGGGTCGAAGAGACATTTTATGTGGGCTGGCGACAATGGATCTTACGCCTTGCGTCGAAGTGACCTTTTATGTGGGCTGGTGATAATGGCTCGTACGCTTTGGGTCGAAGCGACCTTTTATGTGGGCTGGCAACAATGGCTCTTACGCCTTGGGTCGAAGCGACCTTTTATGTGGGCTGGCGATAATGGCTCTTATGCCTTGGGTCGAAGCGACCTTTTTATTTGCTTTATTTTTCCCTCTTTAAGGTCTTTTTGAAATAATTTTTACCTGACTCTTCGACGGTTCGGGAAGTACCTCGATTACGAGTCATTTTGTGGCGATGATCGAGCACCTCGGGAGGTTTGGATCGGGGGCTGAGTATCTCGAAGCCTGTGATTTGGAGCTGAAATGGTCGAAGCTCCTTTGCCTATGTCGAGGGTAGCCTGTTTAACCTGTTCTTTTCAAAGTAGATTCGAAGTAATTGAAGGCCTGTGATTTTGTAGCGACGGTCGGGCGTCCCCGAGTCGTGTTAGTTTGGCTGGTACAGCTTTATGACCGTAGCCATTTGTGTTTGGACGGAGCCATTTTTGATCCCGAATGAAGTAGTTTAGGCGTCTATATCAAGGGTATGCCTTTTAGGGGTCTTACAAGTTCGATATATAGCCTTAAC